>NW_012150842.1:132245-134151 GCF_000956105.1 Propithecus coquereli
AAGTTACCTAATTCTAAATTTGTTTTGTTTCCTCTCATG
This sequence comes from Propithecus coquereli, assembly GCF_000956105.1. Lineage (NCBI taxonomy): Eukaryota > Metazoa > Chordata > Mammalia > Primates > Indriidae > Propithecus > Propithecus coquereli. Next base: position 132,285 of record NW_012150842.1, read on the forward strand.
TTATTTCTTATTCTCTTTTTTTTTCTGAAACTGCTAATGGAGTAGTAGGAAATTAAATTAATAACATAGCAAATTATAAAGGTCATCTTCCAATGAGGTTTTAGCCCATCGTTGGTAGCCCTGTGTTTTCTTACCAGAAAAGCCTAGAGAACTTATTAGAACACGCTGTCACACACACATTTTCCTTTACAGGCTACATGGTCTGTGCTAGAGAATTAGTATTTATTGAATTTCTACTACATGGGGTGCTCTGATTCTCAACCTCCCATGCAACGTTTGTAGTGTAGGTCTTCTTGTGTGCATATATTCTTGCAAAACGTGTATTGCTATTTTGTATGCATATATTTTAATTTAAATAATTGTCATTGTGTTGTACACAGGGGCTGTCCTGAAAGTATCCAGACATATAACGCTTCTTATTATATTAACGATGGCTGGATACTTTCCAGACAGTCCTCCTATTGCATTCTGCTTCTTAATGTCTTTCACCCAGCATTGTGTTTTTTAGAAGATCTATCCATGTTGCTATGCATTCTTTGCTTCTAATTGCTGTAATGTATTTCATTGTGTACATCCACCATATTTTCCTTTAACCCAAATGCTTCCACCTTCCTGTAACCACAGGTATGACTCAATTGAATGTCCTTCATCAACTCCCCTTGTCACCATTTTTAGACTGGGAAACTCTGGCCTGGAGAACTGAGTAATTTTATCAGGACTGCACAGCTGAGATTAGAACCCTCACAGTCTATTATGTAATGAGATTCCTCCGGCATCCTTAACTTCTGCAATATGCTGCTTTGCCTTAGCAGCCATCAGAGCAGGGAACTGCTTTTTTATATTATATTCCAAATGGTTTATTCAGAAGAACTACACTAGCTTCAACTTTAACCTTAGTATATAGTTTAAGCAGAATAATTCAGTGACTGATACATGAATCTAAACTCTATTAGCCCTATGATAAGGCACGCAGAGGAAAGAGAACTACCAGTTATTAAACATCTACTATGTATCACACATTGTAGCAGAAGTTTTACATTCAATAATTAACTGTATCCACTTAGGTGCCCTATCAAGTAGCTAAAATGGCTTCCTTTTAACAAATCAGAAAGCATCTTGAATAATCATAACTGATAACTGGTAGAATCAGAACTTTACTTAATATTGGTCTTCCCTCAAAACTCATCTTTTTATAAGAAAACCACAATGAGTGTATTATTTAAAAAAGTAAGAAGCAAGGTTGCTTGATTACACAGGCATTTATCTCATTTTGGAAAATTATATGCATAGTTAGCTTTAGCAAAGGGCGTGTAAAATTCTTCTCTAATATCAATTTCTTTTTTTTCTTTTCTCTTTCTTTCTTTTTTTTTTTCTTTGAGAAAGAGTCTCACTCTGTCGCTCCAGTTAGAGTGCAGTGGTATGATTATAGCTCACAGCAACCTAAAACTGCTGGGCTTAAGCGATCCTCTTGCCTCAGCCTTCCAAGTAGCTCGGACTACAGACATGAGCCACCACAACGGGTTAATTTTTTCTATTTTTAGTAGAGACAGAGTCTCACTCTTGCTCAGGCTGGTCTCAAACTCCTGAGCTCGAATGATCTTCTCTCCTCAGCCTCCCAGAGTGCTAGGATTACCGGCGTGAGCCAGAGCTCCCAGCCCCAAATACCAATTTCTATGTGCTCATTTGCTTATTTTTGAGTAATCTATAGCAACAAAAGTATAAAATATATGTTTTATGTATTATATATGAATTGGAGGATTGATTTTCCTAGAAAACAAACATTTTGAAAGTAAATTGATAACAAAGTTGTAATGGGTTCTGATGTTAAAAGCTCGCTGAACCCTTTTTCTTTTTTTTTTTTTTTTTT
>NW_012150842.1:135626-149993 GCF_000956105.1 Propithecus coquereli
TTAAATATATCTGTAAAACTCTAAACATTGTAGAAGTAGTACTTTTATTCTTTAAAACTCTGCCTAAGTCATTTAAACTATATATAAGTACAGATATAAAAAGAGTAATTTTATATTAAATGTGCATTTGTATGCTTTCTTTCTCACATTTTCTTTATTTATATAATTCATTACTTTTGGGTATGATAATTGGCCACCCACTAACTGTGTGTTTTTGAGCAAGGAGTTATTATTACTTGCTCTAGTTGCTTTTCTAAAAAGATATAGGAAAAGGATGAAATAATTTTTTACATTTTTCCTAGCTCTAAAATTCTATGGATTCTATAATCCTGTGTCTTGTCTTATTGTTTCTCCTGTGGAGTCTGATATCCTTTGTTCATCTTACAAATTTGAATCAGACTACTTGGCAGAGTGTCAGTTCTCTGACAATCTCTGACAATATATTATTTTGTGCAAATGTTACCAAATGAATACCTAGTAAAAGTTTTTCTTTTTATGATTTTAAACTTGCTGAGTTTGATGAATAGGAGCTAATATTTGGCATTTTTATCTTAAACGTCATCATTTTGATCTTTGTAACAAGTTCATTATATAACAAACTTTAAATCTCTTTATACTCACACAAATGCAATGCAGGGGAAATCACTTTCCTTCTTGCTGTCTTGATTCCTTCTTCGTTGACAGGATGGATGAGAGAATCTGTGCTTCTCTTAGATGAATTTTTTTTCCAGTGGTAACTTTTCTATATTAACGTACTCCCTATCATATACGTTTCTTTTCTACACTGTCTTCATATCACCACATTATTTTTGAGGTCAAGTTTAATATCCAAACACCATTGAATCCATTCCATACTCAAGATATTTAGATCAATTTTAATTTGAAGGATTTTGGTATATTTCTATAAAGTGTATAATAAATCAAATTCAACAATAACCTTGACTATCTTAGTCTCCTTTTTTCAATGATCTAATACCTATATGTGTCAGTGTCCTGAAATCTTCACATTGTGAAGTCACTTACCATGTGACATGTAAATTATTTTTTTCAGTCAAAAATATGTAAATCTTTACTTTGCCATTGCACTCTGATGAAAGTGCTCTATTTCAGAAAAAAAGACAAGCCACTTTTTTTTTTCCCCTGAAGGCAGTATTTGCATGACCTTCATAAGGTCTGAATGTTTGCATAAAAAATTTGTCTTTTATTTTACATCTGCATGGCTTATAGCCTTTGGTTTCAATGATTCAAAGCTTATCTGGAGGACACTTAACATGCTTAAAAGCTACATACTATTATTTTATTTTTTCAGCTAATTGGGATAACTTTTAATGCATAAACAGCATCTTTGTCCAGTCGACATTGAAGAGAAATGGTCAAACTATTTTTTTTTTTGTTTATGATACAAATGCCTAAATGAAAATGGTACTTAGTTTGCCCTTGTAGACTTTTCTCTCTTGTTCTAAATAAGAAAAAAATCTTGCTCTCTGGCTCAAACCATTTTTTTAGAGGAATGAGCCTATAATTAAAGAGATATACTTGAAGTGGTGAAAGAGAAAGAAACAACCGCTTCACCTGCCCAGATCCTTTGAGTATTTCTTGTATCAGTGAAACATCAGCTGTTGGAGTGAGATCATCTTTAGTGCCCATCCTATTTGAGGATCTAGATGCATGAATGATTAATTTATTCAATATGGTGCATTTATTTTCTGTGATGTAACACTGACATATCAAAATGATTAATAGATTAGTTTGTCACATTTTAACTCTTGACCTTTTGGGTTTTAGTTCAAATAACTAACTGTTTCCTATCTCACATATTCTCAAATAAATAATATGACTTAAGTATTACATTGTATGGAGCAATATATTCATATTCCTCTACTTAGTGGTTTATTTACCATTTTACTTTACTCGTTACATATTATGTGTATAGCATTTGAAATGTAATACATCTATAAAGCACAATGTTTAGCCTTACCCAAACAATCTCTAAAGGTAGGTTATTAATTTTTGTTTTTGTTTCAGTGTCTTATGCTTACGTCCCTAGAGTGCTTAATACAGTGCCTGAGAAGAAATGAACTTTGTAAAAAGAGACCAGTTCAGATAGAAATTCTGATTAATTACTTAGAATTAAGAAGTCGAGGGAAAGCTGACGGCGTGTAATAAAATAGGCCACATGTAACAGACTAGCTTTGACCAACACGGTCGTGCGCCACATGATGACACTTAGGTCATGTACGATGGTGGTCCCATGAGGTTATAAGACCATATTTTTACTGTACCTTTTCTATGTTTAAATATGTTTAGGTACACAAATACTTCCCACTGTGTACAGCGGCCTACAGAATCAGTCCAGTGACACGCTGTACAGGTCTGCAGCCCAGGAGCAATAGCCGCCCCGTATAGTCTAGGCTATACCAGTACAGGCTGTGATGTCACATGATGAAATTGCCTAACAACACATTTCTCAGAACGTGTGCTCACTGTCACGTGACACATGACTGAATAAGCAGGCTGTTTCATTAAATGAAACACTACAAAACGGGGGACTGGATAGCTCAGGAAAAAAAACGGAAAAAAAATCCTTTATACTGCTGTGGTCCCCAGTCATTGCGCCCCAGATGGGTACTGGCTGGAGGCTTGTTAGGGACTGGGCTGCAGAGCTCAGCGCCCCCACCCAAGTCCATGGAAACATTGTCTTCCATGAAACTTAGGAATGGGGGTTGGGGGCTGCACAGCAGGAGGTGAGTGGCAGGCTGGAGAGCAAAGCTGCAGAGGCTGCATCAGGATTTACAGCCTCTCCCCATCGCCCGCGTCGCTGCCCGAGCTCACCCAGCCCTGTCCGTGGGAAAATCGTCTTCCATGAAACTGGTCCCTGGTGCCAAAAGGGTTGGGGACTGCTGCCGATAGAATAACAATTCTTTTAAGCTCTCTGTAATGATTTTAATTTCATGTTAAAATACATGTTCGAGGTAATGAATAATTTAATCTTGCTTAGAGATAATGACTTAATTTTAAGTCTGAAAAAACATTGCATTTGAGTTCTGGTAATCTTGTCTAAGTATATAGTTCATATTTTAGACTAACTTTCTGAACCAGTTCAAACCTGGAACTCAGTCCCCAAATATAGTGCTTTTTATAGACACTTGGCAAATCCTGAGAAAGAGTAATATTGCAGTTTATTTTTTAACTTTCAATTTAGGATGATTGTTTAGAGAAAATGTAGAGTGGTAAACAAGGATATGCTTTAGCTACTTCAGTCCAAGTCTATTTTCAACTACTTACTATGTACATCCTTGAGTATGGTATTTAACCTTTCAAAATCTCCATTTTTCTACCTTTAATGTATACAAAATAGGATTGGGCTCTTATGCATATAGGAAGGACTAATTGTGGTAATCCACCTAAGCATTTATCAAAGTGATTCCTGCATGGTAAACATTAACACATGCTAGCTATTACTGCTAAGGCAAGAGTATTTTAAAACATAAATGCGGTATGAACAAAAAATCAAATAAAATGTAGAATATGATTTTTAATTATTAGTGAAAAAAGAAAATAAGTTTAAAGGTACATAAATGCAATTTGCAGTAAATATAAGTGATGTGGTTGGAAAAAATTGATAATCACAGCCTGTTCTCAAGTCAGATTGTTTCACTGTCATGAAGGAAAAAGGCACAGACAGAAGTGCCAAGACCTTAGGAACCTAATGCTTACTAGGTAGACTGTGGCAAAGTTTTGAAAAAGCGATGGTGAATTCTGAGCAAAGGGTTGGAAAGAAAGGTCACTTGAATGATAGAATTATGCATATTTTCTACAGATGCAGGATTCTGAAAATGTGATTTACAGAGTTTATAGGAAAGGCAGTCAAGGAAGGAAGAACTAAAGATACAGATTGAGGTTTCAACCGAGGCATAGTTTAGCCAGGGCTATGGGTGTTGTGAGAGAAATTTTAAGGATGAATGTGGTAATATATATGAAACACTCTCTGTTCCCTGGAAGAAAGGTTCTATAAAAACATAACATATTGCTGATTCTTAGAATGAATGGTGAAGGTTGAAAGATTTTCAGATGTAGGGAAAAGGGCACATTCACAATCCAGTGAGAGGCGAAGGATATTGAAAATGGAAGGTCAGAAACAAGAAAGGAAAAATGAGAAAGTTTTAAAGCTCCTTACAAGACTACACACACATACACGCACACATACTACATTTTAAACAGAACTATCTTCATTAGAGTTACTCTGTAAAATAATAGTTTATTTTTAAGGACTTTTATTTCCAAGATAGTGGCACTTAGAATTGAATAATTTAAGCACATAATGTTAAAGTGAATTTAGTGGTGAGGAAGAACGAAGAGTGAATTTTGGATAAATGTCTATGGAAACAATGTCGTAAAAGAAAAAGTATAATAGAAACTGTAAAGAAGCAGGTGTTTGAATAGGAGTTACTTTGCCAAAAAGTTCAAGGAAATGTTTTGAAGGATAGAATTTTTTTTTTAGAACTACTCTGAAAAGTTCTCCATATAGTGAATAGAGCAATAGCTTGCAAGAGAGGATTTATGGCCAATTTTAGATATATAAAAAAAGTTGGAGGAAATACAAGGAAATTAGAGCGTGACCCCCAGAGTGTCTCATACGGAGCTGCTGATTGCATGTCCAGATCTCATAATTGGTGCAGAGACGGCTCGCAGGTAACTTGGCCAACAGAATGCCTTGGAAACAAATCAAGTACCCAAATTATAAGCATTATTGCAAGATGTTACCATTGAAGGTCTATACTCCCTTAATGATCTAAATCTAGATATAGTATTGATGCTCTGACTAATTAGGCCACCGTATGTTTTTACCAAGTAATCTTATCAATTGGAATTTTATAGTTAAACAGGGTTCTAATAGTTAATGTCTTATGACTCAAGGAAGGGACTTTGGAAGAGATTCATCAAATGCTCACAGGGAATAATTATATACTATAGTGCTATGATAAATCAAAATCATGTGTTTTGTTATGTGTTTGAAATACACTTGGAAAGATAATAAAAGATTTGTAGCTACCATGGCCATGGGAATTTTATGAAAGCAGTAATTCAATGTCCTTGAATTCTGAATACATGAAGTTCTTTTATTATACCAACTTATCACTTATTTAAGTGCAAATAAAGAAAGAATAATCTGTGGCTGTCCCACTATGGCTTTTCCCTACTTGCAGGAAGGGAGTAATTTTGGCTTTGTTTATGCACTTTTCCTTTGTTCCTTCTTTTTCTCTCACACCCTCTTCCATTCAATTACCAAGTCCTTCGGATTCCACTTTCAAAATACGCCCACGTCCTGACTCACTCGTCTCCATCCCCGTCATACAGATCCAAGCCAGGCCTGGAGCACTGCGGTCTCCGAGCTGTCTTCGTGCTTCCGGCCTTTACGCCTGCGGTTCTCAGTGTGTGAGCCTTTCGGAAGGTGAGTCGGTTCCCGTCACTGCTCCATGCATGCCTCCCCACGCTTCCCATCATGCCCGGAATGAAAGCCACGTGCTTGAGTAGCCTGAGCATCCCCACGGAATCTGTCCCCGCCCCTCCTCTGACATGGTCTCCCATTGCGCAGATTTTTGCGGGCCCCGCCCTCGCCACACTGGTCCACTCGCTGCTTTTCTACCTTTCCAAGAACGCTTCTTTCTCAGCATCTTTACAGTTGCGTTTCCTTCCCCAGCTATCCCCGTCACTTACTGCCTTATCTGATTTGCTTAAATGTCAAACGAGGACTTACCTGACCAGTGCACTTAACGCACTGCAGCCTCTCCTCTCTAATTATCTTTATCCTCCTTTTCCGCTTTATTTTATTCATGACATGTAATAGCACTTATTAAAATCTAGCATATTGTACCATTTATTTAATTTTTCTGTTTATTTTCTCTCTCCATTTGAATGGAGAACTCCAGGCAAAATGGGATTTTTGTCTGTATTGTTTGCTTTTGTATCATAGCATCTAAACCAGTTTACATCATATAAAGACATTTTAAAAATATTTCTTGAATGTATGGACGAATGATGTTACACCCAAAAGCATGCCAATGTAGTAGCACCTTTATAATGTATTAATATCATTTTTTTTTTTTTTTTTTGAGACAGAGTCTCGCTCTGTTGCTTGGGCTAGAGTGCCGTGGCATCATGGTGTCAGCCTAGCTCACAGCAACCTCAAACTCCTGGGCTCAAGCGATCCTCCTGCCTCAGCCTCCCGGGTAGCTGGGACCACAGGCACGCGCCACCGTGCCCGGCTAATTTTTTCTATATATTTTTACTTGTCCGGCTAATTTCTTTCTATTTTTAGTAGAGACAGGATCTCGCCCTTGCTCAGGTTGGTCTCGAACTCCTGATCTCAAGTGATCCTCCCACCTCAGCCTCCCAGAGTACTAGGTATAATGTATTATTACCTTGAAGTAATAAAATACTGGACAGTAGTACTTAGTGAAAGAGGGAGGTTAGGAACCAAGGATGGCCTAAGGAGAATGAAAAGCTCATGCATGTACAAAAGAAACGAACTGTCTATGGTCTGATCTGCTTGAAAATTTGAAAAAAAATTTGAAAAAGACACCTCTTCTTTTCTTTTTTTTCCCTTTCCTTTCCTTTTCTTTCTCTTTCCTTTTTTTGAATGAGTTAAGAATACCATGTATTTGCTGAGCTTAACTAAACTTTTGGCAACTAGAAGTTCTTCAAACTTGAAACTTGTTCTAAAATCAGAATTTAATCTTTTTATAACAACAAAATTAATTTTCTCTCTAATTGGTAATCTCCTTATGAAGAAAAAAATAAAGTTATTTAGGCTACTTCAAACACTTAAGCATTTGGGGCTCCATGTTTTAAATAGTCAAGTCCTTATTAACTTAACCAAAACTATGGTTAAATTGTTTAACCGTAAGAGTTTATTTAGAAACTATTGGTTTCTAAATAAATTTGTAATGTTCAAACTAGAGCCATTTTAAAAAAAACTTATCTGGGTTTACAAGTTAACCAAACCTTGACTACTGTTTTTGCCAATAGATGTCAGCGGTTGACCATGTTAGTGAAATTACTGCAACTGCAACTGCACATGGTTTATGCCACTGTTAAAAAGGCTGGTCTTTAAAGGAGGGTCTCATTCCTTAAATGATCCTTTTTATTATTTTACCTTGAGAAGTAATATATATTATGACATGATAGAGTTGACAGGAGGAAATGTTAATAGATTCCCTAACATACTGAAACTATTGAAATTTAGGAGCTATAGGAAGTATTCAAAAATTTTAAATGACTTTTTTAGTGGTTGCTTTGTTTATACAGATTTATGTTTATTCCTCCAACCATGCAATTTTCAAAATACAAAAGAAATTGTTCATACATATAGTATTTTATTCACATTCATGTTTGCCATGAAGATTTTTACTGAGGTTTCAAGCAATTTAATTCTGGAGATTATCCAAGGAAGTTTGCAAATAAAGTTTTCTTTTTTTACAATTATAAATGGTAATTGAGTAGTTATCATTTTATATGTATTAATGATGACTGAACATTGCATTTAACATGAATATTCTTGTTCCAAAGTCTTAAATACCTCCAACAAAGTAAATTGTTTTTAGATTTTTGTTCCACTATTTAATATTTTTCTCCCCTCAGTGTTTTTTTTTTCTATAATTATATCTTTCAGAGTTAGGATTAATGTTTAAAGTAAAACAGTACATTTACCTAGATTAATAGTTTCAAAAAAACCTGCTAACAATTCTTCAAAATTTTCAAGAATGATACCATGCTTCTTTCCTTTAGCTAGTGGGAAATTCACAAACCCCTGAGATATTCCAAAAATTATTTTTAATGATAATTTTTTTGTAGGAAGCTTCCACTATTATGTTGAACAAAACATTGAGGCAATATTTTAATTAGGATTTTATTGAACAGCACTAAAATGTATGCTGTCATTGATTAATTCAACACATATTTATTGAGCAACGAATGTTGCCCCCACCCCGTGGTTATCTGTTGCCATGTAAGAAGTTCTTTGCGATTTTTCCTACTCATAACATTACTGTGTGTGTATTTTTTAAGTAAACTCATCGACTGAAAGAAAATACAAGCCACAGAGAGGGAGAAAATATTTGTAATATTTACTCTGACAAAAGGTGTGTGTGCAGAACACACAAGGAACGCTTACAAATCACAAAGGACATAAAACCCAACATAAAGAAAGGGGCTGACAAAGTTCAGCAAGTGCATTTCATACCAGAGTATATTAAATAGCCAATAAACGTAACGGAAGCTGCTCACCAATATTAGTCACCAGAGTAATAAAAATCAAAATCACTGTATACTCACCACAGTGTCTAAAATTTAAAAGCAACAGCAAGCACAGGCAAGACTGTGGAGCAACAGGAACCCTTCTGTAATTTTTTCGGGAGTGTGAGTTGTTACAATCATTTTTGAAAACTCATTGGAGTTTTAAAGCTGAACCTACGAAACCCCATGATTTAGTATTTCCATTCCGAGGTGCATACCCAAAAGAATCACGTACACACGTGTGCCAAAAGATATCAATCAGCGTATCATCAGCAGGATTGTTTGTAAAAGCAGCATTGTTTGTAAAAACCGTCCACTATAAATAGCACAAATGTTCATTTATGATAGAAAGAATAAATTAATTGTGGAATAATCATACAAAAAATACTCCATAGAAATAAAAAAGAATGAACTATCGCTACATGCAACAACGTGTATGCATATCACAAATATACTGAGTAAAAGGCTAGTCACAAATGAATATGTACTATTTAATTCTGTCTATATAAAATTCAACAGCAGTCAAAACGAATCTACAAAGGCAGAAACAACAATACTTTTAGTAGAGATATTGACTAAAAGAGATTATGAGGGAAACTTCTAGAAAGACAATAATTTCTTTTTGGATCGGAGTGGTTTTAAACAGGCATGTGCACTTTGTAAAATAATTGTGATTTGTATACTTTTTTGTATACATGCTATACTTTAATATTTACTTAAAAATTAAACTGATTATTCTTTTCATAATTGTTAATAGTGTAATAGTGATACTTTTTTTATCACTTCATAAATGCCTTATTATTCCAGATAAAGGATTCTTTGAGACTCTTCACCAGGTATGCAGAAGGCTTTCCTCATTCACTCATTTACATTTTTAACAAGTGTCTATACCATAATATGTGGTGAAAGGATAGGAATCTAGTGATGAAGGGAGAAGTAAAATAATTCTGTCCAAGATCCTGTACTAAATAAAGTCATTTAAAAAGCACAACTTAGTTCTAAAAATTTTTTAAGGATATCATCACAAGGGACACATGCTGAAACACAGGGAGGCTTTTGTTTTGTTCTGTTTTGTTTTTTAATGTAATATAATAAGGCATATCAGAAGAAGCAACAAACTTTTTTCTAGCTTTTAATTCTGAGGAAATATTATTATATTTTTTTCCTCCCCTTTTTCAAATATAAAGGTCATTAAACAATATAATGCCTGCAATTTATGGCTGTTTTATACCAACTACATAGACAACCAGAAAAATTCAAATCAGGAATTGTGTTATCTACTTGTTTAAATGCTTCCCGATGATAGTTCTTTCCTTTTAGTTTCTTGTAGATATTTGAATCCTATCATGAAAAGCATCTGAAAGAGCCAAATTCCCTGGAGAGGAATGTTTCTTTAAAGATTGTGCTAAAGATATCACTCCCTCTTTCTTTTCAACAATATTTTGGAAAGAAGTATTATTTAATTCCATGAATACTACAGATTGCTTGTACTTTGTGTAATAGGTGCATAAAATAGTAATGAATAACAACAGAACCTTTCCTGTGGGAAAAGCATATTAAAATGCGGTTCTGATAGTCCTTTTTCCCTGGGTCACTTTGTTCTAGAATGCCATCCACTCAGTAACACACACACCACATGGGTTACTTTCAGTTCATCTTCTGCCAGTTTTTTCTTTTTTTAATATACCATTTATCTAAGTTCTACATCTAAAATAATGGGAGGAGCATAACTACACAATTTAAGCTTAGCCAAAAATCACATCAGCTCTTTCTGGTTTTTCAAACTTGAATGAATGTAAATCATTTCCTTCACCTGTGGTTTGTAGGTCTACGGGAAGTGAGCGTCAGGCTGTTCCTCCTCAGCCGTGATCATCTCTGAAGAGCTTGGATATTGCTGATAAGGTTTCTCGTCATCGCAGGTAACACCAGTGCTAAATATATGCATATTAGGTACATTTAGGTAACACTTGATAGGTGCTTCTTTCAACTTTTTCAAAATCATAATCTGGAAACATTATATTATTTAGAAAGAACATTCTGAGTTGATGAATATACATACAAGAAAAAAGGTGAATATTGAAAAACCTTTTCAGACTTGAAGTTATTGTGATTGGACCAGAGAGACTGAGCTCACATTCATTTTCATAGTTTTTTCCCCTCAAAAGCTGAAAATGCAGTTATAAAGGTGTTAGGTTATTTCCATGGTGCTATACAATGACATAAATACAAGAAGGTGCTTATATCTGTATATATAGTGAATATGTAATAAACATACGTGTGTATATATAGCATACACAAAGATTACATATAAATATGTGTCTAGTATGCATACATTATATGTATATAAACTATATAAATATATATACAGTTGACCCTTGAACAATGTGGGGGGTTGGGGGTATTGAACACCCATGAAGTTGAAAATCTGTGTATTGCTTGTGACTCTCCCAAACCTTAACTACTAATAGCCTACCGGTGACCAAAAGCCTTACTGATAGCACAATTAATACATATTTTGTATGTGGTATGTTGAATTCTTATAATAAAGTAAGCTGGAGAAAAGAAAATGTTATTAAGAAAATTGTAAGGAAGAGAAAATATATTTACTATTCATTAGGTGGAAGTGGATCATCATAAAGGTCTTCATCCTCATGGTCTTCATCCTGAGTAGGCTGAGGAGGAGGAAGGAGAGGAGGGCTTGGTCTGGTTGTCTCAGGGGTGGCAAGAGGCAGAAGAAAATCTACATATAAGTGGATCCATGCAGTTCAAACCCATGTTGTTCAAGGGTCAACTGTATATAAATTATGTATACTACACATATATAAACTTTATGTATACTGTATATACATGTATGCATGTGTATATACACTATATATACAAAATAGAAGTAAGGATTGTTGGGATAACACACACTTTATTTTAAAATGTTCTTTTCTTTTTCTCTAGGTTTATGTGATGTTTCTCGTGAGGTTTCTTACAGAGCAAAAGAAAAACAACTGTTTATAAGCATAAATCTTTCTTTTAAATTTAGCCATAGTCCTTGGGCAACATCCTGAAATTTAATAAACTTGAATTTTGACAGAAGAAAAGTGAAGGTAATTTAATGGTCAAGACCTTGTCATAAAAAATATTCTTTTTGGAGCTCTCTGAAATTTGAGTTGGTGAGCTTCTCACTGGCCAAAGACAGTTAAGGGACCAAATTGAAGAGACACTCTTAAAGCCAGTGAAGGCAGAAGCTATAAAACAATCATCAGTTTAAAAGTACCCCTTAAATTCATACAAATTAAAAACAAAACAAAAATAAAAGTACTGCTTTTATCATCAGCAACCTTTTACAGGAAAACTTCACGGAGTGGGAATTTAACTAGACTCAATATTAAAAGACAGAAGTTCAAATCCTTGTTCTGCTACTTCTAGCTAAATGATGTCGAAGACAGTCATTTTTAGACCTTGATTTACCCATTGGAAAAATTGAGTTAGGAAAAAAATTTGGAAAGTTCCTCATAGTTCCAGAGTAATGCTACACATTCTAACAAATTCAAATATCACTAATTTAGAATATTAATAAATTAACAAATGCCTTCTATATTCTATTGAGCGTTCTAATTGTTATTGCTAACGAAACAAAACAAAACAGCAAGCAACAACAAACATCTTACACAAAATTCTAACTGGCTCATGAAGTCACAGTCTAGAGAGGCAGACTGTAAGAAATCTAATAAGAAAGAAAGTGAATTTTTCAAGAAAACTTGAGTTTGTATACTTACCTGTCCTGCTTTCTCTCACCTGCATGAATTTATATCAGAAATGCAGCTCTATAACTTAATTCCTCTGTAAACTTGGGCAAGCTGAGTTTCAGTTCCCTCAGTTGTTAAATAGGAACAATAATATATCTAATTTGTTGAGATTTAGTGATATTAAAAAACCTGTAACATATGCAAATCTCCTAACATTGCACGCAAAGCTCCTCTTTCTGCACATTGTACAAAATGGCTACTTGCTTTATCCAACCTTACTATTTTGAACAAATTATGGTCAGTTTATTAAAAGAAGACAAGAGGTCAAAGATAATAATACAGGATCATTGTGAGATAAGGACAAAATACAGAATTCTTAACCTTGTCAAAAGAAAACTGTTCCGTACTTTTGGAATTTTGACCCAGTATCTCATAGTATCTGGAAATGCATGCCACTGTTCACAAGGAGTGATATGTTCAAGAACTTCTCAGTAGAAACCCAGACCCCTGGGAAAATGGGTCAGAGCATAACACTAATGGTCAGAGAGCCAGATGCATTATTATTTTTAGAGAATCGTGACATTATATTTTGTTTTAAGGAGATTGAACATCTTATTAATGATGACAACAACAACAAAATGACTTCCAGGTACAAAACTTTTATCCCGGAACATTACTTGAGAACTTCATTTATTCAAGTCAAATGTGTAATGATTAATATTTATGTACATTTTTTTACATTGAAGGGTAGATTCATAGAAATTTCTGGAAAATGTTAATAAAGCTGAGTTAATATCATTGCTTAATACTTATAGAGGTAGTGTATTTCTAATAGAACATTAAGAGATTAATAAATCTACTTTTTTCAGTTTGGAAATAACATACACCATTGATTTTTCTCTCCTTCATGTAAAGTTCTTCTTTTATCTTTTCTATTTTTCTTTCTTTCAAGATTTTAAGGTAAATCCCTGTTTCTCTTACTTCAATTGTTCAGTTTAAGATGTTTTCTTTTAAGGGTAAAATTAAATTCTATTTCTCCTTGCTCATGGTATGATAAATCTTTTTTAGCTAGAAGACCATGCTACGCTGACATACACAGAGAATGTTCTACAGTGACTTGTGCTACTATTTCCCTAGTAAAAATTAATACCCTTGGAGTCCATCGTCATATAACTCTTATTCAGGTAGTGTTTCTTGCAAATTCCCAGTGCACTTGCGTTTACCATCCAAAGAGCCTTGCTGCATCTTCCTATAGCTCAGTTGTTTCGAGATGTCAATTTATGTGGCAGAGTCTGCAAGTTGCCTCACGGTCACCACTATCCCTTTGTCCCCTTTATTAATGGAATGCCTGAGTTTTAGATAAGCACATTTCCCACCTACCTTTACAACTATAATAATGATGAAATATATATCATAATTTTAAGAGAAAATTGCTCGCCCTCCAATTTCTCTCTTTCCTTCGTATTGGCTGGACTGCAGTTATGACAAGGTGAGGAACAAAAGAAAAGCGAACAGGATCCCTGGGTGATGTGGGGAAGAGAGTTCTGGACTGGCATGTGAGAGATAAGTGAACCTCTGGGTTGATTGAGTCATTAAATTTGGGGATATATTTGTGAGAGGAGCTTAGCCTAACAACGAATGAATTCATTGTGTAAAACTGAAATTTCATAGCAAATCCTCCTAGATGATTTATAAAATGCCAGAGGTACCCACATTCTTGATACTTTTCTATATTAAGATTTATCTTTAGTTTATTAACCTCCCTCTAAAATAGTTATTAAGCATTCATTGAAAGACAACTGAAAGCACACTACTGAAATACACCTCGTGGGACTACTCAATTTCTTTATGGGAAAAAGAAGGATTTAAACAAACCAACCAATAAACCAATAAACCAAGCCACTTTGATATTCTTCAAAAATCTACATACTTATACATTCTGTGCTGGAACTGTTCCCAAGTGGTTACTGAATTTAATGTACGAAAGAAAAATAAAAATATAATCAATTAACAAAATACAAACAAGTAAAACATGACGTAATGAGAAGATATGCAAGAGTATAGAAAAGTCAAGTGCATGTGTGAAAACAAAAACATATTATTTTCCTTTATTTTCATATCTGAGCACCAAGTTTTGTCAATTCTGTGCCGAGCATACTGAGTGTCACATCCTGCAGTTCTCTTCTTGGCACCCTAACGTGTGGTCACATGAAAGCATTTTAGTTCCAAAAATACACTCCGTTTCTTACTCTGTCTAGATTTTTCAGAAGCTGTCTCTTCAGACTACAGCAACTTTTCCTGCCATGGTTTTAACTACCAACTTTTCCTTATCATT
>NW_012150842.1:152208-153358 GCF_000956105.1 Propithecus coquereli
AAATATACTCACACTACTTACCTTCTAAAGTTGTTATATAATTCCAATGAAAAAAGTGAGGGCGATTTGTGAATCGGAATGCTATAAAAGGTATAATATTATTGTTTGTGGTTATATATATTTAGAATATATTTTTACATGAAGACTGGCATGATTTTTCTAGTATGACCTTCAATATGTCCTATTTCAGAATCTCATTCTTTGTTTACTGATGTCTACTGAGGATATTACTGAATGGTATAAATTCACAAATCCCATCCTTCAGTCTAGCTATGTGATGAGGTATTTTCATTATTATAAAACAAAAAGTATTAGGAATAAAAAAACAAAAAAACCAAAGACCAAAAATTTCATGTGGTATACTTTATAGCTACCATTTAACTAAAAAAATCCTAAAATACAGATGCTAATTGGACTTAAAATGAATCATTAAAATAAAAGTAATGAATATTTAGATATGTTTCAATCAATAGTTCAGTAAACTATTGTTGAGAAAATCTCTGAATCCTAAATGAGTAATAATGGAAAAGCTTAAAATATATCAAAACATTTCAATATTCTTTATACTTTGGTACTAACTCCAAAAATATGTTAATAAGTTTGTATATTTCTTTGTGTGTGTGTGTGCATGTGTATGTGTGTGAGGAATACCGTTTTGTAATGAGTCTCTAGTCCAATAATGATTGCCGTAAGTTGTATGTGATTTATTACACTAGACTCAGGTTTTACATACTCTTATGGTTTTATAGACTTAAAGTATTCTTCTTCTCATGTGGTTTCTCTAGGCATTATAAGTGATAGTCTAGAAATCACACAGTGTAGATATACAGGAGGGCTGATGTAGAGTGAACAGGGCAAAGTGATACAGGTGTAACGTTTTAGGCTGCACCAAAGAAACCCCTCAGTAATCAAGGTAAATAATGTTTTAATGCAATATTTTAAAAATTGAAATTAGTGAAAGAATCAGTGATGTGTCAAATTTTAAATAAAGACAGGATCAGTATTATTAATTTTTACTCTTGCCTCAGGCTGTATAACAGGGCTCAGCACACAATGGGATACAAATATTTTCTCTAAAGCTATACATTTCTAAATTATCTCTTCTAGATTAGTTCCAAGGTCACTAATTAGACCAAGTACACATTTACTA
>NW_012150842.1:155037-157082 GCF_000956105.1 Propithecus coquereli
TAATTAATTAAAAAGTGTTTTCTATATCAAAATTCTATTCAAAAGTATCTAATATTTTCTGTAGATATGGAGATAAGAAAATATTCATTAGATATACCTAACCACTTTAATCATTTTAAAAGCATTGTCTTATGGTCAAGTATGCTATATTATTTAAAACTGCAGAATGGGCTTATGAAGGCAGGATTTAGGCCTTCCCTACACCTTATGGTAATTTACTGGAATTTTAGTCAGTGCACCTGCAGGGGGGCACACAAATTTCAAGTCCTTTCAATAAAGGAACAGCGAAAGTCAGACTCACCTGTGATACTCAAAACACGTTTTCTAGAACAAAATCTGATTATACTATTTTTCAACTTAGAATCTTTTAGTGGGTCTTCGTCTTCCAGGAGATAAAGCTAATATGTTTTACCCAGTCCTCTGTGATCAATCCAATTCCCTCTTCTACCTTCCTCTCTCACCGTGTTCCTTCTCTCACCTCATATGCCCGTTGTGATGACCTGCGTATTCATGGCAGCCTGTTTCCTTGTGAGTTTTGGAATGGCTCTGTATAGGAACTCTGAGAAGTCTGGCTTGAATTGCACACCTTTAGAGAGATTTGTATTTGCATCTGCCAGAGATTCTAGGGTCTCATGAACCAACGCGCGAGTGTACATTTGTGCATTTGGATCTCTGATCCTTCTTAGGGTATACCTGTGGCCGAAATCCTCAGGACGTATTTTTTCCACTCAGACTATTCATTTACTTTTTCTGTGTCACTGTCAGTTTTTTTCTAGCCTTTCACTGAGTGAGTAGACCTCAATTGTTCCAAATTTATGTAAAGATCTAATTTCCACTTCTCTTATTGGATTGCCCTTAAAAAACTAGCCGTTTAGTTTCCAAGTTTAGCAAATCTGCATGTACTTTGGATATTTTCACATAACTCCCCCCGCCCCTACACACACGCTCACTTCTTGCAAGCTCAGTTATTCATTGGGATGAATATTTGTTGTATTTGGCCAGAATTCATGTGTTTTGAAAACACAGGTTTTGTAATTGTTTTTGTCTTCTGAATATCTTGTCTGGCATATTTCCAAAATTGAAAACCACAATCTTTATACAAGAGAATTAAGGGTGAATAACTCTTTTCCCTGCAATTGAATATATTCTGGATCAATACCACTTTTATATACAAGCAGTAGGTTTTAGTGTATTCTACTTAAAGTGTATACTTAAAAACATGACTTCATGATGCTCTAGTCCAGTCCTGTCCAAAAGCATTTTCTACAATGATGAAAATGGTCTACATATCTATGTTGTTCAATATTGTAGCCATTTGCCACATGTGACTATTGAGCATTTGAAATGTAGTTAATGTGTTTTAATTTTAATTAATTTCAATTTCAATAGTTATTTGTGGCTGCTGCTACTATATTGAACAGTGCAGTTCTAGACATTTATTTACAGAAGCTGATCCAGTAGGTGACAGAAATGGCTTTTTGCAGTATGGAGAAAAGCGAGAAAGAAAGAAAAGAATTAGTAACAGGCAAAAATACTGAAATGAAGATACTAGAACTCCAGGGCAATAGTGGGAGATAGGGGCTTTAAATAAATTGGCACAAGTTGTGTAATATAAAATTGACAACTGAGAGAGTTGTTTTTAGTGGTTCTCAAATGTTCATGTGATCGGAATCACCTGGAGGACTTTTTAAAACACAAATTGCTGGGCCTCACACCCAGAGTTTCTGGTTCAGCAGGTTTGGGCGGGGTCCAAGAATTTGCCGTTTAACAAGTTCCCAGGTAATGCTGATCTTGGTGGCCTGAACATAGCGCTTTGAAAATTATTGGTCTAATTGTTTCTGAGTTGCTAGCTCAGATGTGAAGGAGACTTACTCGAAGAGTAACAGCTAAGCTATTCCCTGAGCCCCATCATCCTACTTCACTGGAAACACTCTTGCTGCTCAGCACCTGGATGGGTAGTACGACTTCCCAGGAAGTGATACAAACTTAGTCAAGAACCCCAGATCTTTCTGTTATTTTGGACAAAGGTGAACTGTGTGGCTTTT
>NW_012150842.1:167197-168515 GCF_000956105.1 Propithecus coquereli
TTTTTTAATTCTAGTTATCCCAATGGACGTGAAGTAGTATCTTATAGTTTTAATGTGCAATTCTCTAAAGTCTAATAATTTTGTGTATTTTTTCATGTACTTATTGGCTATTTGTATATCTTCTTTGGAAACATATGTTAAGTTCCTTTGTCCTTTTTAAAACCTAGTTACCATTTTATTATTTAGTTATAAGAGGTTTTTATATATTCTGGGTAAACTTTCTTCATGCGATGCACAATTTGTAAAGATTTCTTCTCATTTTGTGGGTTTTCTTTTCATTTTCTTGATGTTACCATTTGCAGCACAAAGGTTTTTAATTTTGCTGGAGTCCTCTTTATTAATTTTTTCTTTTGTCACTTGTGTTTTGGTATCATGTCTAAGAATTCACTGTCTAACACAAGTTGCAAACATTTACTCTTATGTTTTCTTATAAGGGTTTTATAGTCTTAGTTCTTACACTTGGATCTGTGATCCATTTTGGGGTATTTTTTTGTGTATGGTGTGAGCTAGGGGACTAACTTCATTTTTTTGTGTGTGGATCTCTAGTTGTCTCTGTGCCATTTGTTGAAAGACTATTTTTCCCCATTGTTTTATCTTGGCACCTTTGTTGAAAACCATCTGATCACAATGGTTTTATTTCTGGACTCTCAATTCTATTCCTTTGATCCATATGTCTATCCTTATGCAAGATAATGTCTTGATTACTGTAGTTGTGTAGTAAGTTTTGAAATTGAGATATGTGAATGCTCCAACTTTGTTCTTTTTCAAAAATGTTTCAGTCTTCTTGAGTCCCTTGTGTTTCTACATAAAATCTAGAATCAACTTGGCAATTTTCTAAAAAATCCAGCTGGGATTTTGATAGAGATAACATTGAATCTGCAGATCAATTTGGAGACTATTTCTATCTTAACGATATTATCTCTCTTGATCCGGGAAATGGGCATATTTTTCCATTTATTTTTGTCTTAATTCCTTTCAACAATATTTTATACTTTAAGTGCACTAGTTTTGCACTGCTTTTGTAACTTTATATCTAAGTATTTTATTTTTTGATGCTATTTTAAATATGATTATTTTCTTAATTTTATTTTTGGAATGTTCTTTGTTAATGTATGGAATACAATTAATTTTTGGATATTGATCTTATGTCTTGCAACTGAACAATTGAGATTTTAAACCCTAACTCTTTCTCTATATCTCTGCCATCTTTTTCTTGTTGACCTTTGTTTTTTTGTAATTTTATTTTTAATTGACACATAATAATTGTACATAAAATAGTGTGATGTTTTGATACATTATATAATGATAAAATTAGAGT
>NW_012150842.1:168565-171223 GCF_000956105.1 Propithecus coquereli
TTAATTTCAATCTATATGCTAAGGCCTATCAAATTTCCATATCCTCTATATTCCAGACATGTATATTCATCTCCCTAGTTGAATATTTCATAAGCATTTCGAACTGAACATGTTCAAACCTTAATTCATGTCATCCCTCTCCAAACCAAGGACTCACATCAGTGATTGACACTAAAATCCACCTACTTTAATAACAAAAAAGTTAGTTATCATCATTGACCCTCCCTTCCCTCATACTTCACAATTCCCATTTCAATCATTCTCAAATGCTTGAGATTTTAAAAATAGTTAGATTGATATAATTTTATATACCACAAAATTCATCATTTAAAGTGTCCAATTCAATATTTATTTGTATACTCAAAGGGTTGTACAGCCATCGCCACGACGTAATTTTAGAACATTTTTGTCCCCTGACAAAAGAAACCCTTTGTCTATTAGCAGCCATTCACCATCTCTCTCCCCTGTAACTCTAGGCTACTTTTTGTCGTTATATTTTTTGCCCGTTCTGGATATTATATATAAATGGAATGCTACAATATGTGATCTTTTGTGACTTTCTTTTTTAACTTTTTAAAATTTTTAATGATATAATTGTACATATTTTGGGGGTATGAGGGATATTTTGACATATATATACAATATGTAATAATCAAATCAGGGTAATTGGGATATATATCACTTCAAATATTTATCTTTTCTTTGTGTTGGGAACATTACAATTCTCTTCTAGCTATTTTGGAATATACAATAAATAATTGTTGACTATAATTTCCCTACTGTACTATTAAAACTAGAATTTATTTCTTCTACATAACTGTATTTTTATACCCACTAACCATCTTTTCTTCATCCCTCCTCTCTCTGCTTCCATTCCCAGCTTCTGGTAACCACCATTCTACTCTCTCCCTCCATAAGATCCACCTTTTTCAGCTCCCACTCTGAGTGAGAACACGTGGTATTTGTCTTTCTGTGCCTAGCCTATTTCAATTAACATAATGACTTCCAGTTCCATCCAAGTTGCTGCAATTGATAGAATTTCATTCTTTTTTATGGCTGAATAATATTCCATTGGGTATACGTACCACATTTCCTTTATCCATTTATCCAATGATGACCACGTAAGTTGATTCAATCTCTTGGCTATTGTGAATGTGAATGGTGCTGTAATAAACACAGGAGTGCAGATATCTCTTCAATATACAGATTTCCTTTCTTTTGGATATACACTCAGTAGTGGGATTGCTGGATCATAAGGTAGTTCTATTTTATGGTTTTTGAAGGAACCTCCGCACTGTTTTCCATAATGGCTGTACTACTTATCATTTCCACCAATGATGTATGTGTTTCTCTTTCTCTGCATCCTTGCCAGAATTCGTTATTTTTTGCCTTTTTGATAATAGACTGGGAGAGATGATATCTCACTGTGGTTTTGATTTGCATTTCCCTTACGGTTAGTAATGTTAAGTATTTTTTAAATATACCTTTTGGCTATTTATATATCTTGTTTTGAGAAATGTTTATTCAGGTCTTTTGCCTATTTTTTAATCAGAGTTTTTGTTATTTTGCTATTGAGCTCCTTGCATGTTCTAATTATTAATCCCTTGATGGATAGATGCAAATATTTTCTCCCATTCTGTAGTTGTCTCTTCACTGTGTTGATCGTTCCCTTTGCTGTACAGAAGCTTTTTAGCTTGATGTGATACCATTTATCCAATTTTGCTTTGGTTGCTTGTGCTTTGGGAGTATTACTCAAGAAGTTCTTGCCCAGACCAATGTCCTTAAGCATTTCCCCAATTTTCTCTTTTAGTAGTTTCATAGTTTCAAGTCTTAGATTTAATCCATTTTGATTTGATTTTTGTATATGGTGAAAGATGGATATCTAGTTTCTTTCTTCTGCATACCGATATCTGATATTCCCAGCAGCATTTATTAAAGAGACTGTCCTTTCCCCATATTTTCTTGGCAACTTTATCAAAAATGAGTTGGCTGTAAGTGCATGTAATTATTTCCGGGCTCTCTATTCTGTTCTATTTGTTTATGTGTCTGTTTTTATGCCAGTACCATGCTGTCTTGGTTATTTTTGCTTTGTAGTATAACTTGAAATCAGGTAATGAGATGTCTCCAGTTTTATTTTTTTGCTCAGAATTGCACTTTCATGAGCACATTTTCAAAGTTCATTCATGTTGTAACATGTATCATTACTTCCCTTCTTTTTATTGCCAAAAATATTCCATCAAATGGTATACTACATTTTGTTTATGCTTTCATCAGCTGATGGGCATTTGAGCTGATTCTACTTTTGGACTATTATGAGTATTGCTTTTATGAACACTCACGTACAAGTTTTCTTTGGGATATAGATTTTTATTTCTCTTGGCTATATACATAGGAGTGGAATTGCTCTATCACAATGTAACTCTATGTTTCATATTTTGAGGAACTATCAAACGGTTTCCCAAATCAGCTGCACCATTTTACACTCCCACTAGAAGTATACGAGAGTTTCTATTTTTCCATAGCCCTGCTAATACTTGCTATTGTCGGTCTTTTTTTTTTTTCTTTTTTACTTTCAGAGAATTTATTTGTTATTTGCTTATAGAATGGCTCCTGTTTTACAGTGCTTTCTACCAGATGTCAGAAGGCAAAAGTTTTGGA
>NW_012150842.1:171273-172642 GCF_000956105.1 Propithecus coquereli
TTCTAAGACAGAGGTACAAGAATAGATGTTACTTTTTTTCCTCTGGATTTGCTGTTTGGCTGTGATGTAAACTTAACTACTACATCCCATCATCTTGCTACGAGCTGCTCTTCAGCTAGCCCTCAGGGGAGGGCAAACTTTCGGAAAACATTAGAGAAAGAGAAACCAGAGCACCAAGGCCTGGGGCTCATGCTACCTCTTGACTTCTTTTTCATGAAATAACATTCCAACAGTTCTTACAGTTTAAGTCAGTTTGGGTTGATGTGTTCTGCTACTTAAGGCAGAAAACCTCCTAATTGCTACCTTCAGGGTGCGATAGTCAGGATTTTTTTTTTTTTTTAAATCATAGAGGTAATGTAGAAATCGCAGGATTATTTCTTGTTCTGTGTGGTAATGCTGCTATGCTACTTCTGAGTTTTCCCACTGTGACTTGTCTGTAGCGCAGAATGGCAACAGACACGACCTACTTACTTTTCCTCCCAATCAGAGCAAATAACAAAGTAGAACAGATGGCAATAGAAACAATAACATTGCCATAACCTCTGGTTATATTTTTCAAATAAAAGAAAGACTTCCAATGTGTCCTTTGGCATGATATAACACTAACCTTTAAAATGTCCTTTTCCTTTGCTTTGACATTCTGCAGACCAGCAAGAAATAGATGCGGCTTGATGAGCGGTACTGGCCGGTGGGTGATTAGGCGACGGCAGCACTGCCATCGATTGACCTGTGTCTAGATTTGTAAGCAGCAGCATTTACTTTTAGATGGCAGACGAGTCATACGATAAGCACAAGCTATTTAAAGTGTAATTACAAAGTGATCACAACTGAAAATGGTCTGTTTCTCAAACGTTTTGGATGAGTTATGCATATCCATAGTATTTATCACCTTGTATTACTTTTTATCATATAAATTTGATACTTTTCAAACTTAAGTCTTAATTTATGAGAATGAGTGGTAAACAAAGGATGGAAAGAAAATTGCATATGAAATATTTCAGAGTATAATTTGTTTTTACTGAAAATAGCCATGCAATTAAAAAGTATTCACCAAATGCAATTGAATATGTGTGAAGCCAACCATTCTATTCTGTAAATTCCATCAGTTGGTCTTTTTGTGGTTGTTGTTGTTTCTGTTTAGTGAAGACGTGCAGAGCAGGTCATTTCCCATTTCCAGTTATGCTCCTCTATCCAGCCCTTAAGTTTGGAATTCTTTAAAACTCAGTCCTCGGTACTCTCCTTTTTTTACTGTGTACTTGCTTGAATCCCTGGCTTTAATTTCAATCTATATGCTAAGGCCTATCAAATTTCCATATCCTCTATATTCCAGACATGTATATTCATCTCCCTAGTTGAATATTTCATAAGC
>NW_012150842.1:190907-197114 GCF_000956105.1 Propithecus coquereli
TATTGTAAAGGGGATTGTTTTCTTGATTTTTAAAAATAGCTCAGTATTAGCATTTTCTTAGTCTATTTAGTGTTACTAAAATAGAAATACCTGAAGCTGGGTATTTATAAAGAAAAAAAGGTTTATTTGGCTCATGATTCTATAGGCAGTGAAGTACAAGAAACATGACACCAGCATCTGCTCCCCTTCTGGTGAGAGCTTTTTGTGATGTGTCATAACATGTTAGAGAAGGTCAAAGGAGAAGTAGACATGTGTAATGTGGTAAAATGTGAGGGTCATTCTGGCTTTATAACAGCCCACTCTTGCAGAAACAAATCTACTCCTGTGAAAACTAATCCAGTCTCAGCAGAATGAAAAATTACCACCATGAGAACAGCATCAAGCCACTCATGAAGGTGGAGTCTTTGTAATTTATAAAGAAGAGAGGTTTATTTAGCTCATGGTTCTGCAGGCTGGGAAGTTCAAGATTGGGCAGCTGCATCTGGTGATGGCCTCATGCTGCTTCAACTCATGATAGAAAGCCAAAGGGGAGGTGGACATGAGCAGAGAGACCACACGGCAAGAGAGGAAGCAAGAAAGCAAAACCGAGGAAGCCAGACTCTTTTTAACAACCTACTCTCTTGGGAACTACTCCATTCCCTTGTGAGCAGGAACTCACACACTTCTGCAGGGGGGCATTAATCTATTAGTGAGAGAACCACTCCCATGACACAGACACCTCCTACTATGCCCCGCCTGCCAACACTGCCACATTGAGGATCAAATTTCAGCATGAGTTTTGGCAGAGACAAACCACATCCAAACTGTAGGAAATTGCTGCCCTCGATTCAACTTTGCCTCCTCCAGTTCTATACCTTTCAGCTATCACGATATTTTCCAAGTGAGATTTGATCATGTCATCTCCTCTTAAAATCCTTAACATCTCACTGTTTGTATAATAGTGAACAAGCTTATGCTAATGTTCTAAGAGTCCTACATGGTTTGGCCCTGCCTGCATCTCCAGGCCTGTGTTACATACAGAATACCACTCCTCACCTTTTGATGTCTAGTCACACTTGTCTCCTGTCAGATCCTGGGTCATGGTACCCTTTTTCCTTGAATGACACCCTTTTCCCCTCTGACTGAATGCTCCCTTCCCACTCTTACCTGAATAACTCCACATCATCTTTCAGATCTTGGGGAACCCTCCTGGGACCTCTGTATTAGGGCAAAATTTCTTTAGTTTTGACATTCATAATGTCACATATCTTTTCTTCATAACAATTACTCTTGTTTATAATTAAACACTTGATGGCTTTAGTACTTAATTAGTGACTATATCTTTTAAAAGGCAGTAACAGAATGTTAGTAATTATATCTATTTTTTTCCAATGTATCCTCTGAGCCTGATACCTAGAAAGGTTTCAAATAAAAACATGTTGAATAAATGAGTTCTTATTATAATTTCTGGCAAGTAGTTTACACCTGGAGTACATTGTTTCCTTGTGATAGTTAGAGACATGAATAGAAGTGGATGCTGTTTGGCTTATTAAGTCCTAAAGGTGATAGCATTGTTCTCTCTGATCAAAGAAATTTATTCAGGAGTTTTAAGGTTGAGGAACATTCAATAGTGACTATCAAATGTGTTTTTAGAAACATTCTTTCTTATCTTAAAAAGGATATCTTATTATTTATATCAGTTTTGCATTTAGAAATATTCGTCTTCTTTTAACAGAGAGTCACTAATGAGGATGACACCTTAAAAAGAGCATGGTCCTAAGGTTCTTAATAATTGTGTGGCTTTTTGTAAGTTACTTAATGTCTTTGAACCTCAGGGCTCTAATCAGTGAAATAGTTACCTCATTGATTGTAAGCAAAATTCCTAGTCCAGAAAAATGTTAATTTATTTCTCCTCTTTGCTTCTACTTCCTATTATCATCTCTACCTCAAAGGTTTTCAACCTGCTAGTACATGTTACAATTATTTGAACCAGCAGTCTTCAAAATGCAATGCATGCATATGAGGAATCATAAAGATGATCCATTGGAGATAAGAAGAAAATGTTAGAACTTTAATTTATATAGGCATACCTCATTTTATTATGCTTCACTTTATTACACTTCACAAATACTGTGTTTTTTACAAATGGAAGGTTTGTGTCAACCCTGTGCTGAGCAAGTCTATTGGTGCCATTTTTTCCAACAACCTATGCTCACTTGGTGTCTCTGTGTCACATTTTGGTGATTCTGGCAATATTCCAATCTTGTTCATCATTATTATATCTGTTACAGTGATCTGTGAACAGTGGTCTTTGACACTATTGTAGTTCTTTTAGGATGGCACAAACCGCATGTGACAATGAATTTAATCCATAATGTGTGTGTTCTGACTGCTCCACTCACTGGCCATTCCTCCAACTCTCTTTCTCTTCTTGGGATTCTCTATTCCCTGAGATGCAACAATATTGCAATTAGGCCAATTAATAACCCTATATGACCTCTATATATTCTAGTGACAGGAAGAGTCATATGTCTCTCACTTTAACTCAAAAGCTAGAAATAATTGAGCTTAATGTGAAAGCTGAGATAGGCTGAAAACTTGGCCTCTTGCATCAGACAGTCAAATTGTGAATTCAAACAAAAAGTTCTAGAAATAAATTAACAGTGCTACTCCAGTAAACATATAGACAATAAGAAAGCAAAACAGTCTTATTGCTGCTGTGGAGAAAGTTTTAGTGGTCTGATAAAAGATCAAACCAGCCACAGCATTCCTTCAGCCAAAGCCTTCTCCAGAGCAAGGCCGTAACTTTCCTGGGAAGGGTAAGCAAGGTGCAGGAGAAAGTTTTAAGCTAGCAGAAGTAAGTTTATGAAGTTTAAGGAAAGAAGACATTTCCATTACATGAAAGTGCATTGTGAAGCAGCAAGTGCTGACGTGGAAGCTGCAGCGATTTATCCAGAAGATCTAGCTGAGATCATTGACAAAGATGGCTGGCTACAATAAACAACAAATATTCAATGTAGACGAAATAGCTTTATATTGGAAGAAGATGCTCTGTAGGACTCTCATGGCTAGAAAGAAGAAGTCAATACCTGGCTTCAAAGCTTCCAAGGACAGGCTGACTCTCTTATTAGGGTATAATGCAGCTGGTGACTTTAAGTTGATGTCAATGCTCATTTTTCATTAAGAAAATCCTAGAGGCACAACTATTGCAGCGGCTCCAGAGCTTTCTCCCTCCTGTGCACAGTGGCAACTCTTAAGGAAAAACTCATTGCACCAGTTGCAGAAGAAGAAGCAGACATCCCAGACAATAAGATCACTGTAGTGGGTGTTGGACAAGTTGATACGGCGTGTGCTATCAGCATTCTGGGAAAGTCTCTGGCTGATGAACTTGCTTTTGTGGATGTTTTGGAAGATAAGCTTAAAGGGGAAATGATGAATCTGCAGCATGGGAGCTTATTTCTTCAGACGTCTAAAATTGTGGCAGATAAAGATTACTCTGTGACCGCCAATTCTAAGATTGTGGTGGTAACTGCAGGCGTCCGTCAGCAAGAGGGGGAGAGTCGTCTCAACCTGGTGCAGAGAAATGTTAATGTCTTCAAGTTCATTATTCCTCAGATCGTCAAGTACAGTCCTGATTGCATCATAACTGTGGTTTCCAACCCAGTAGACATTCTTACGTATGTTACCTGGAAACTAAGCGGATTACCCAAGCACCGTGTGATTGGAAGTGGGTGTAATCTGGATTCTGCTAGATTTCGCTATCTCATGGCCGAAAAACTTGGCATTCATCCCAGCAGCTGCCATGGATGGATTTTGGGAGAACACGGAGACTCAAGTGTGGCTGTGTGGAGTGGAGTGAATGTGGCAGGTGTTTCTCTCCAGGAATTGAATCCAGAAATGGGAACAGACAATGATAGTGAAAATTGGAAAGAAGTGCATAAGATGGTGGTTGAGAGTGCCTATGAAGTTATCAAGCTAAAAGGATATACCAATTGGGCCATTGGATTAAGTGTAGCTGATCTTATTGAATCCATGCTGAAAAATCTATCCAGGATTCATCCAGTATCAACAATGGTGAAGGGGATGTATGGCATTGAGAACGAAGTCTTCCTGAGCCTCCCGTGTATCCTCAATGCTCAGGGATTAACCAGTGTTATCAACCAGAAGCTAAAGGATGATGAGGTTGCTCAGCTCAAGAAAAATGCAGATACCCTGTGGGACATCCAGAAGGACCTGAAAGACCTGTAACTACTGAGCTCTAGGCTGTAGAAATTCAAAAACTGCAATGTGATTAACCCTGAGCCTTTAGTTTTTATCCATGTACACGGATCATAGTTTGCTTTTGTCTTCCTAAATAAGTGAATTTGGGCTCAAAGAATCAAAGCCCATGCTTGATTTAATGCTTGCAATCTGAGCCCTTGAACAAATAAAGTTAACTATCATAAAAAAAAAAAAAAAAAGAAAATCCTAGAGCCCTTAAGATTCATGCTAAATCTACTCTTCCTGGGCTCTAGAAATGGAAAAGCAAAGACTGGATGAGAGTACATCTGTTTATAGCATGATTTACTGAATGTTTCAGGCCCACTATTCAGATCTACTGCTCAGAAAAAGAGATTCCTTTCAAAATATTACCGCCCACTGACAATGCACCTAGTCACTCAAGAATTTTGAAGAATGTGTACACAGACATTAATGTTTTCATGCCTGCTAACAAAACATCTGTTCTGTGGCTCATGGATCAAGAAGTAGTTTTTACTGTCAAGTCTTACTACTAAGGAAATAAGTTTTGTAAAGCTGTGGCTGCCATAGATAGTGATTCCTCTGACGGATCTCAGCAAAATAAATTGGAAACCTTCTGGAAAGAATTCACTATTCTAGATGCCATTATGGACATTCCTGATTCAGGGAAAAGTCAAAATATCAACATTAGCAGGAGTTTGGAAGAAGTTGATTCCAACTCCCATGAATGACTATGAGGGGTTCAGGAATTCAGTGGAAAAAGTCACTGCAGATATGGTAGAAGCAGCTAGAGATCTAGAATTAGAAGTGGAGCCTGAAGATTTGACAGAATTTCCTACAATCTTATGATACAATTTGAATGGATAGGAGTTCCTTCTTATAAATGAGCAAAGAAAGTGGTTTCCTAAAATGGAATGTACTCCTGGTAAAGATGTTGGAACATTGTTGAAATGATAGCGGGAGAATTAGAATATTACGTAAATTTAATTGATAAAACAACAGCAAGGTTTGAGAGGATTAACTCCAATTTTGAAAGAGTTTCTACTATGGGTAAAATGCTATCAAATAGTATCTCCCACTACAGAGAAGTTTTTCTCTGTAGAGAACAGTCACTGTGGCAAACTTGACTGCTGTCTTATTTTAACGAATTGCTACAGCTACGCTAACGTCGAGCAGCCACCGCCCCTTCAGTCAGTCAGCAGGCATCAAGACTGAGCAAGACCCTCCACCAACAAAAAGTTTATGACTTACTGAACATTCAGAAATTGTTAGCATTATTTTTTTAGGAAAAAAGTATTTTTAAATTAAGGTATGTACTTTTTTTAGGCATAATGCTATTGTACCCTTATAGAAAACAGTATGGTGCAAACGTATCTTTTATATGCATGAGGAAACCAAAAAGATTGTGTGCCTCACTTTATTGAGATGATCTGGAACCAAACCTGCTTTATATCCAAGGTATGCTTGTATGTATTTTTATATTTATTATTTATGTAAAGTATAAATAATAAAGATTGATGCTAATAACTTCAGTTCATGCTTAGTAAAATTAAAAATTATATTATCTAATTTCAGCAAAACTAACCTTCAAAAAATGGACAAGTTGCTTAAAAACAGTCCCACAAAAAGCCTCTACTTGAAGATAACTGCCAGAGCTAATGTCTCTGCTCTTTGTAGGCACGCACTGGGTAGGTCAATAAAAACAAAAGTATTCTAATCTAATCGTACTATTGTATACCACCTGAAGTTTGTTTTTAAAAAAATCACATTTAATCAGAACTTTCTTAGTAAATGTTACATTTTTTTTTTCACAATGAGAAAGAAACTTATCCCAAGGAGAGAGCATTTTGTAGATAGGTATTTGGAAATATTTTACCTATAAAGAATACCTATGCTATTCACATAAA
The DNA here is from genome assembly GCF_000956105.1 of Propithecus coquereli. Taxonomy (NCBI): domain Eukaryota; kingdom Metazoa; phylum Chordata; class Mammalia; order Primates; family Indriidae; genus Propithecus; species Propithecus coquereli. Next base: position 197,033 of record NW_012150842.1, read on the forward strand.
AAGAATCTAGAAATCATTTTTTAACCAGTTCCTATGAACAACTGGCTCAAGGGCTATAGAAATTCAACATAAAACCAATTTC
>NW_012150842.1:197884-204436 GCF_000956105.1 Propithecus coquereli
GTTTGAATACTGTTTTTATATCCTTTCATCTACTTCTCTAGCTGGAGACGGGCTCCCAGTCCCAGGGCATATAATTGGCAAATCCCTCAGGCAGTGAGACACACATAGCTCATACCTGCAGGTCACCAGAACAGATCCTCTTGCTGTCCATTCCCTAGGGGTCTAGTTGAGCTCTTCTCTTCCTCACCTTCGGTGCAGGCTGCTCGAATACTACTCCAATTTATTAGCCCCCCTCATCAGATAATCTCTTTATTAGGAAATAATACTAATTCACACAAATGTATCAAACTCAATCCCCTTAGGTAATTGCAGCAAATACACTGAGATACCAGGGATCTGTGAAAACGTCTCGTTCACTGCTTTCTCGAGAGGTTTGTTTGCAACTTGACTCCGAAGAAATTTGTGTTTTTAAAAATTAGTATTGCAAACAGGTTTGCTTGAGAAAAACTTGGTCTTTATATTTTGTAATTTTATTCATGGTTTAAAAGGTTTCTATAGAAGACGTATGAATTAAGACAAAGCTAATGAATTTAAAAGTGAGTTATGTAAATATCTTTACACACACACACACACACACACACACACACACACACACACACACACAGAGACTGCTCTAACTGAAATAATTTAAACAAAAGATAAAAAGGAAGTAGCAGGGAAGAAATGTCTCGTTTGTCCTTTTTTCCTCTCAAGGTGACATACTATTTATCAGAAATGAGAAACAGAGGTCCAAGGAATTGGAGGGCAGGTTCTACCTGTAAATCTGAGACATGGAGAGGAGGTTACCAGCCTTACTAGGGGAAGGTCATTGAAAGGGCTGGGCCTGTATCTAGCTACAGTCTATAAATGGAGTGAAACATCAGAAATTGAAAAACATCGAAGTCCTTGGAGAAACAAAGGGATGAGAGTTGAAAAGACTGATTTGATTACTTACGCTAAATAACGCCCTTAACCGTGGATTCCTTTTAGGGATTTCCACATGTGCTGCACCTTGGAAAGGAATGGCAAGATCTCTGACACATCTTATATCTGCTAAAAACCTGGAGGAAAATGAAAATTCAGTCAATCATTTGGCTTCTTTATTCTTATGGTGCCAGAATACACTTTTTTTAAAATCCATGTTCTAATGGAATGTTTGCATATTTATATGATTGGTTGCTGTCATGTTTACATAGCTTTCTATTAGTACATTTCCATAAACATTTATAGCAAGATTTATTTCCATGTAGAATGCCCCAAAGTCATGACAATTTGGGAAAAAAGTACATTTCTATTCGCCTTGTAAGTGATCAGATAACGGCCATTGCTAGAGGTAGGGTTTTGACACAGAAGAAACAAAAGTCTGATCTCATATAACAATCTCTCTCTTCCTATCTTTTCAGTTCAGCTACTAACTTGAAAAATATGTGTAGGTTGTTGGCAGTTTATTATATCTAGAAGGAAACTTGACTTCCTTTATAGAGGTGAAAAAATCTGAAAGTGCAGAACACTCAAAATAGCACTTACCTTTAAGATAAGTGAAATATATTCAAATTTAAAGCATAGTTACCCTTTTGATTAGCAACTTACAGTCTATAAAGCATGTGCTTGGAGAAAAGGTGCCACATAAAAAACAACTATAGCTATGAAGAAGTGTGGTGTGAAAATTATAACTTAGTTTTAAATGTCTTTTAATGCTGATTTAACCATTTGAGGAAAAAAAAAAAAACATGATATTTCCCCTATAAAAGTTTCCAAATCAACTAGAAAGGTTGTTTTTTCTTACTTGCACTGCATAGAGTAAACTAGAACTTTAAGTGTTATTTTCTCACCATAATCCCATATGTCATTGAATTAAACAAATAAAATTATAAAATGATTATCTAATCGGTTATGTCCTAGGTTTTTAAGCAGTGGACCAGGATTTGTAGCTTTCCAGTTATTAGTGGACAAGAAAGGCAAGCTGGCGAGGGAGTGGGATTGTATTTAGAAAAGTGTCTATTTTTTTCTTTATTATTCTAGTCTAAGAAACTGTCCTCCAAAGTCATTTTGCTTTGAAGCATTGTCTCAGATAAAATGAGGAGATAAAGGATTTATCTGAGGTACTGGAGATTTGAGGGATGCATAATTTGGTTCCAAGAAAAGCAACAACTTGGTTGATACCGAGACAATTGCAGGAACAGTCAGAGGCAAACTCCAGGATGGTCTAGCGAGAAAGCGCAGAACTACGTATGGAAACAACAGGAACCATGGATGTGCCCGGGCCCAGGATCGCCTCTTGCTAAATGTATGCATCGGCTGAGTATTTGCTGAATGGGATGAGCACGTTCATCCGCGATGTGGCGTAGGTGTTTCAAAGGCGAAGGGGTGCGCGATGAGGCCGAGGGCCTTAAAGGTCTACTGAGTCCGGGGAGTGGTTGAGCTGCCTGTGTGGGCGCGACCGCCCTCACGCTCATGTGCGGCCAAGGGGAGGCTGTAATTGTTTAGAGAGAGGAATTCTCCTGCTTAATAAAATATAATTTATCTTGGTTTAGATTGTAAAATACACGGCTTTTTTTTTCTTTTCTATTTAAGAAAATATGTGTGATTCCAACTTGAACCAGTTGACCAGATTTTATTCTTTGGAGCAAAAATTTGCTACTTTTACAATTTAAGCAAGTCATATTTGAGTTCAAGTTGTTTTAAGTTCTGCATAGAGTGTAGGATGACCGGCAACTTATTATCGTAAGTGGGAAAGTGCTTTAAAAAAATCTTAAAAGGATTACTGGAAGCGTATGAAGAAGATAACATAAAGAGGGGATTTAGATGCGAAGATACGCAGTGAGCCTGCTGCAAGCCAGTTTTCCAGGTAAAGGCTCTTGGTAAGGTTGGACGTCTCCTCCAGTTGAAACGTTAGACATGCAACGTCAGGAATATGTGCCTTTTAGCAAGAGAATATGGGATTCATACCCATCTTTCATTTACGAGACTTGGGCCTTCTATGAGGAAGTAGTCTCCAATTAGAGACCATTGCTAGGGTTCAACTCACTCAGCTTCTGCTGTCTTCCTTTTGCTTTCCCTTTTACACTTAATTTATTTTCATATGTGATTACTGTACATTACAGTTCAGTTTCTGGAGGTTATTTAGGGTTTTAAAAAAATTGATATTTACCTTTCATTTTGATTTCCCTATAGAAAAAGAAAGTCAAATGATCCATATTTTGTAAATAACCTTAATATTTTGGAATACAGGCTAAGGCTCACTTATATATCATCACAGCATCAGATTGGATGGCACATTTGACAAAATTCAAATACGCAATGAGATGTGATTCAAGGTGGGTGGGGAAGGTGGGTGAATTAATTAGTAATGAAGGTCAATGGGGACACTGGGGCCAAACAAGAGGCCCTTGCTTTGTGAAACGGGAAGTACTGCTAATATGTTAAGTGCTATTTTTTAGGTTTGGATGTGGTTTAAGAGATTTTTTAAAAAGGATGACAACTCTGCCAGCATTGCAGAAGCTGGCTTATTTATAGATGAAACTGGAAACAGGACAGCTACATTAAACACGATTACAGTGGTGCACGAGAAAGATTCTGATGGTTGGAACTGAGGTAGCAGGAGTGGATAGGAGAGTCTAGATTATAGAGATATTTAGGACATAGTAGATAGTTTGGTGGTATTTGGGCATGAGGAATGGGATGGAAAGATACATCATGCTACATTGTTTTAACAGACTGTCCAATATTTATAATTACAGTTGTTAAAATAAAATATGGGACATTTTTACAGCAAGCCAATATCAAAAATAAAATTAAAAAGTTGTGTGCAAACTATTGTTAAAACTATGTGTGCATGTGGCCAAAGACATACAATAAATAAGAAAAGAGAAAAATGTCGTATGGATGTTATGGGTGATATATTTAAGAATTTCTTTATTGCACTCTCCGTTGTTTTCAAAAGTAATAATAATAGCAGCAGCTATCAGACACCTTCCTCTGAACTTAAACGACTTGAACTCCAATACTATTTTATTTACTTGAATTGTAAATTTAGCAAAATAATGTAAATAGAAAGAAAATTAACAAATAAATGCAGTAAAACATGTTAGTAAATTTTTGAAAATAAGCCAAGAGACCTTGCTTTGTACCTTTTAAAGCTGTAATACTACAGTCCCCAACCCTTGTGCCACGGACTGGTACAAGTCTGTGGCCTGTTAGGGACCGAGTCACACAGCAGGAGGTGAGCGGCAGACAAGCGAGCGAAGCCTCATCTGTGTTTACAGCCGCTCCCCATCACTTGCATCACCGTATAAGCTCTGCCTCCTGTCACGTCAGCAGTGGCATTAAATTCTCACAGGAGTGTGAACCCTACTGGAAACCATGCATGCGAGGGATCTAGGTTGCATGTTCCTTATGAGAATCTAATGCCTGATGATCCGAGGTGGAGCTGAGGCGGTGATGCTAGCGCTGGGGAGCAGCTGCAAATACAGATTATCATTAGCAGAGCGGTTTGCACAATAAATGTCATGTGCTTGAATCATCCCCAAACCATACCCCCCCCTGCCCTGGTCCATAGAAAAATTGTCTTCCATGAAACTGGTCCCTAGTGCCAAAGAGGTTGCGGACTGCTGCTCTAATGTGATAAATATTATTCATGTGAAGCAACATTGAATTGTGCTATTCATTATTTAAAATCTCGTTGTCATCTTGGACAAAATTTAAACCATCAGGACGATGATATCTTTATCTGTAAAGTGGACATAAGGAATCATATATCTCAATGTTTTGAAAATGATTAAATGAGATACTATGTGTAAAGCAGCATGCAAAGTGCCTGGAAAATACTGGTTGCCCAACACGAGTTAGTGGTATTTTCCCTCCCCCTCCCCCTTTTACGATAAGCCTAATTATTAATAAATAAGAAATATTTGTAGAGCATGGCCTTACAGATAATACACAGACCCACACGTCTTTGGATTTGTTCTGGGAACTTACAAAGAAAGCTTCTCTTAGGCATGTGACAAAGGGAGGAAGGTGCAGCTGCCGATCCAGATCACTTGGTAAATATTTATATGAACTCAGAACCAGAATGTATTGTCTGCTTCCCGTTCTTGAAAGGGTTCCCTTCTTATGAGTCTTGATTTCATTGCTGTGAATCTCTATCGTAACATTTATCAATATATGAGAACCGAGATATAATTACTATAGCAGATTGCTCAGGAACGAACTAAAGAATGCAAAATCATTACATATTTTGTAAAGGTAATTTCTTCCTCTGAATCCTTCTGGATTCTTCAGACACAGTATGAGAAAGATGCAGACCATCTCGCCGTTGGCCATTTGTCCACATCGGTAACCCTCGTGATCTTCATCGACCAGGGACATTTTCTCTTCAAGCCAGTGGCTTTCTGCTTGTTGGAGGGCCTGGAGTTTTGGTAAGGATGCACGTGTTACACTCCGCCAATTCACATCGCACTGCCACTGCTGTTCTGGCATGGCATTTACAGGCAAAATCTACCTGCTTTCAAAACCCCAACCCTGTCTCTCCTTCTCTCCGTAGTCTAGTGATAGTGGAGGTGATGGGAATATCTGTGTGATTTGTGTGACTTAAACGGAAGAAGTGTTCTTTGCCCTGCTTCTGGCCAAGATCATCTCTTTTTGTAGCCCTTCTTACAGCAAGGAGCATAAGAGAAGGAAAAGGAAGAAATGTAAAACAAACTGGCTAATATCTCAGAATACTGCCCAAGAGATTTGGGTGCCAAGCCCACGTGTATCTTTGAGAGAAAGGTGTTTTTTTAATCATGTTTTCAATTTCAGCTCATAGCACAGTACAAACCCATAGTGTTGCTAAATAAATATCTTACTTGGCCAAAGATAAAATGAGGTCCTCCATTTAAAAAACTTAGGAAAGGATCATCTATGATTAAGTCCTTAAAAATGTCTCATACTACACTTTTGAAATAAGATGTTCTATTTATGAAAAAATTATTAGCATAAAACTATTTCATTCAATGCTAGTTTGGGATGCATAGAGAGATAATCTAACAGCAAAACTAGAAAAGACGGCAAATAAATTTAATAGAGATTTTATACCTGGGCATATGATCTCATTACTTGAAATGTGAACTTCCATTGCAATCTAACTGTTTAAAGGTCAGTGAAGAAAAGAAATTCCACTTGTAGATTTTGGAATTCATAGTTATAAAACATAGGGCCAAACTCCCATAGCGTTATAAAAGTTAGCACTTGTGTTAAAATTTCCAGTGAGCCTCATACATGGTACGTTATTCAGCTACTGCTGTGATAGTGCTGTGTGAAAATATGGACCTCATTGGTGAACACGTCAGATGCTTATTTCTCCGATTCCCATGTCTGGGTGTTGCCTAGGGTGGCTCTGCCTCAGGCTTCGTTGAGTACCGATCTGCTCTGTCAGTCTCCTCGTTCTCCTTGGACCAGCGACTACCTGAGGAGAAACGAGAGCACAAACTAAACCCTGCAAGCACATTTTAAACCATCTCTCCCTTCAGGTCCACTAATATTCCGTGGATCGACGTAAGTCATACATGGATCCTAGAGCTAATGGACTGACAG
>NW_012150842.1:206356-208687 GCF_000956105.1 Propithecus coquereli
TTCAATATATTAGATAGCAACCAAGAAAGAAGATTTTTAAAGCAACAAATAATGCACCAACATATTTAGATGTACTCAAATAGAATAATTTGCAATACTATTACTTTCAGACACTTTTTGCTTTTTAGATATTTCATATTTCTTACATGTTCTACCCAGAGGAAGGGAAAGAGGCATTATCTAAACTATGAAGTGATAATCTAAAAGTACAGCTTACTCCTGAAAGGATATTGATATGCCCTGAGCATTGTGGGGCCACAACAGAATCATGAACATCGTAATTTTCTGAACACCACCCTCCTCCACCCCCACCCTAAATGAATCACAGTGACTTTCTCTTTCATTGCACTGTGTGTTTCTTCTTCCCTGAGCCACCATCAGGCAACTCTTACTGACTGAATCACCACAGCATGTCTCACTTTATAATAATATCATGATACATTAGTATATTCCAACATACTTAATATAATTGACTTTTAATAACTTTAATTGGTCATGCAGATGCAGTTCAATACTGCGTATAACAGGAAAAAAACTTACTTTCCAAGACCGTACATTAGCTAATTTAATCAAATTGCTGGCTGTTTTCTAGCCCACTTCTGCATACTTATCACACTCAGTTGAAAATGTTCATCCACGTCCTGAACACACCACGCCTGCCTCAAATATAACACACATGTGCGTGCACACACACACACACACGCACGTGCACACACACGCACACACACACACACACGCGCCGTGTTCTTCTTCATATCTCTATCACTAAAACTCTCTCTAAGCCTCATCTTACTCATCTATAAAATGAAACTAGTCCTGTATACATCACAAGATTAATGTTAGGATTAAATGAATTTATGTATGTGGTGTTCTTTGGTACACAAATTCCCGGAGAATCTTACTGATAGTACAAAAGCTACTTATTATATTTGTTCTAAAATATTTACTGAGTGACTCTCACCCATAGGCAATAAAGAATTTTTACGTGTACAAACCTAAGACATGATTCCTGCCCTTAAAACAATTTCAATTAAATAGAGAATGTACCAATTACTTATGGTTGCAAAAGAAGGAATCCCTAAGGTGACCAATGACCAGATTTGCCTCAAATTGGGGGTATTTCTGGTACACAAAATGTTCAGTTTTAAAATGGAGACAACAGTAAACGGGGTCTAGTAGGTAAATCCACCCCAAATTAGTGGCTGAAAGCAGAAGTGGTTGTTGTTTCTTCTGCCGGTTTATTTATGCAGCTACATTCAGCTAGAGGTGAGACTGGGCCCATCCAGCCATGGGGTCTCTTACCCATCCCGGATTTTTCACAGTATGGTGGTCTTGGCTCCAGGACCGCAAGTCCCAATGCTTGAGCAGGTCATCAGACCTCTGCTTCACATTCGCTCCTGTCCCACTGGCCAAAACGAGGTGCCTGGCCAGCCTTGCGTCCACTTGGAGGAGGCTGGAGGCATGGTTCTCCTGGAGCCATTAGTGTAAATATCTGCAGTTACACAGTTGGGATATCACAGTCTTCCTGTCAGTGGTGCAAATGGTACAAGTAGAACTATGTTAAAAGGCAAAAGTTGGGGGAAAAGCAGTTGTCTTGGATTCAGAATCCTGGGTCAGCATCTGGGCTCTACATTATTTGTTTTATAATTATACCTTAGTCACCTGACTTCTGGGAGCTTAATTTTGTCATCAATAATACCACCCATTCCAACTTCACAGGGTCATTATACTACAAAAACGTAAGTTTAAGGTATACAAATACAAAATATTTGAAAAATTAATCAAATTACCTTAGGCTATGTCTCTTTCTGCCACTTAAATCTTTTACAAGGTTAAAAAAGTCATGGTGGTGATTATCAGAGGCTAGGAAGGGAAGAGATGGAGAGATGAAAAGAAGTTGGCTAAGGGTTACAAAAATACAGTTAGATAGAAGGATTCTAGCATTCTATAGTACAGTGGGAAAACTATAATCAGCAATCATTTATTGTATATTTCAAAATAGCTAGAAGAGAAGATTATGATGTTCCCAATACAAAGAAAAGATAAAAGCTTAACACGATGTATATCCCAATTGCCCTGATTTGACCGTTGCACATTGTATACCTATATCTGAATATCACATGTACCCCCAAGTATGTGCAACTATGATATAACAATAACAATAAAAAATAAAAAATCCTGGTTAGCTAGCACTTTATAATACTCTGTAGAAATTAGTGAGGTCACTTGTTGATGCAGTTACTTACTTTACTTATTTTACCTATGTTAAGCCTTTAAAAATATTTAATTTTCATTGTGGTTTTGATTTGCATTTCCCTGATGATTAGAGAT
>NW_012150842.1:210326-220325 GCF_000956105.1 Propithecus coquereli
TTAACTTAATGTATAAGTGATTTCTGGATTTTTTCTTTTTCTTTTTTTTACAATAAATCCATTATACAATAATTTTCCTTAGGTAAAAGTCGTGAGTAAGAATCTGGGTTCTAAAGTTTGTCTGGGTTCCTATGTCAGCTCCAACACTTAACAGCTGTGCTCTATTAAACAAGTTACTTAACCTTTACTGTTCCTTTTCTGTTAAACAGTGATGACAATACTATTCATCTTATAGTATTGTGGATATTTAATAATTTAACAAATGTTAAATGCTTATAACAAGGTCTGATATAAAATAGTGGCAGTGTATGTGTTGCCTTTATTTCTACCACTGCTACTAATATAAAAAAATTGTTTTAAAATGCACAAGTGTCTTTTTGTTATCCCATCATCTATTTACAACATTCAGAATTCTCATGTGATTTTTCAGATCAAGAACTATACGCTTTACCTTCTATTGTTGTGAAAATTCAACTGAAAAAACTGATATTATCCTCTGGTTAAAAACGTCGCTGTTGTTTATCCAGCACACATTTAATGCGGGCCTAGTAGGTGTCATCTGCTAACACCCTGAGCCCTCCCCCCTCATTTATTGAAGACTTGGAATTGGTCTCACGGTTTCCTTCATCACCTCCGTTCTTGAGTGACCAGCACCCTCCCCACTCTGTCTTCAGATTCTTGTTCTTACTTCCGACGAGCTTTAACCTTCGTGCCAAATATAGCTGCTTACTACCCCATCGCACTGGAGTCCGTCGTCACCCCAGACGGCCTTCCTGGCTCAGAGTGCAGGGACTTCAGCTGCTCTCTAGTCAACGCCACGAGCTCTCTTGCTCCATTGTTCTTCCTAACATCCTCAAAGCTCCAACTCTAAGAATCAGCCATTAGCCTTCTCTACTTTTGTTCTTCTCACCAGCAACCTTATTTCCCCAATACTGTTTCTCTCCACTTATGCTAGAAAAATCGACCATGCTGCTCAGTATTCTTCCCCCACCCGGTCAGCATCCAGTTTCTTACCGCTGTCTCAGTGACTTCTCTTTATTATCTCCTTTCCTTTCTGTCTCTTCAACCTCCCTCTACCACATGCTTCCTCTCGATATTCACGTATGCTTAAATCATTCTTGTTTTCCAGAAATAAACCAACAAACCCACAAAGAGTTTATTCATATCCAAAATCTTCGCAGAAGAATACATTTTCTCTGAGAAAGATTCTTTCCTTAACCAAAATCTAGTCAGGCTTCTCTGAGCCCTCTTCTTGAGTAGGCCTCAACCTTGGCCTACGAAGACTCGAACACGCACTAACACAGTTTCCAAGAGCACCAAGCTGCATCTCTAGGATGACCCTACCCCGCCCCCAGTGCCTGCCTGAGAAAACTCAAGGCTGCCTAAGGAATTTACTGAGTGTTCCGGAGACCCAGAGATAGGGTCCCCATCTCCTAGTCTCTATGGGAGGGCAGGAGTCTAATTTCAGTAAGTGCCAATTAGCAAACGAGATGTGGTTCACAGGGACCAATCCCCCATCCCACTTTTTGTGATTTTTTACTTTCCCAACTCTGCCCAAGCCCCCACCATTCCTCCTCCCTACTCCTTCGTACTCCCTTTAAATGCCTAGTTACCGCCACACAAACCAGAATGGAGTTCAGCTCTTTCTCCTACACTCAGAAGTCACTGAATAAAATCTATTTTTACCACTTTAACTAATGTCTAGCTATGTGTATCTTCCACATTTCCTGTACCCCACTAATAGTTAAGGTTTTGGGCAAGTGTCTTTGTTGTTCAGTTCTCCTATTTACATATAACCATAAAACAGAATTTTCTCTCACCACTTATTTACTTATGTGTTCATTCAGCAGATATTTGTTCAGGGCCTGCTCTGTGTCAGGACTGTTCTGGTGAAGAGACTAAGGAGTGTCAGTGTGGAATGACAAGGACACTTCGCAGTATTCAAGGTAGTTCTTATTGAAATTGTATGCAAGGACCTGAAGGAGGTGCTCAAAGGAACAACCACGACCCCTTGGGGAATAATTCCGGGTAGAGTAGAGGAACAGCCAAGCAATAGCCCTTCTTTGGAAGCAGGTGGAAGTATTCTTGGAGTGTTCACAGCACAAGGAGGCCAAGAGGACTGGACCTGAGTGAAGGAAAGGAAGAGTAGTGGGGATAAAAGACAAAGATGCAGCAGAGCCTGTCGTGCAGAGACTTGCAAACACTGGCAAGGACTTTGCTTTCATGCTGAGGAAATGAGCCGTTGCAGAGTTCTGACTTCATGTTTTAAAAGGCCACTGTGTTGAATAAAGAGATAGAGAAAAAAGCAGACAGACCGGCCTCTACTGATAATGATCTTGGCAAGGTTATCAAATGCATCCTTGTTCCTAAACCTTGTGGGCACTTTCTAGTGCTTATGTTACCCAAATTTCCAGCAGTTGGTGTCACTGTGAATCACCCATTTCTTTTTGTAGAGCTCTTATTCCCTGCCTCTCCTGATATCCCATTTCATAATGTTCTTTGTGTATACTCCTAGCTTTCCCTCCTTCATCTTATTATTAGCTGCAAGTCGTATTCCCCTGAAATATTGTTATTTCTATTCCTAACAGTTCTCATTCTATACACTCTGTATACTGGTTTAAAGGGTGGTTAAATGGTTAAAAGCAAAGACACTCTTTGGGGTTACTTTGACCTGGTTAACCTCCCTCAAATAATTACTAGGTATGTGTTCTTGAGTAGATTAGTGAGCCTCTAAGTTTGTGTAGAATGGGAAAATAAGGTTACATACTCCACGCTATTGTTATGAGGACAAAATCATACATTGCCTTGAGGACTAGACTAAATGTGCTTAATGCAGAGCCTGGACCTAAGTGTATATAAATGACATTATTTTACCACATGGGCAACATAAACCATTCCCGGGCCTTCGGTTTCCAGTAAGCAACTCCCAAATGTATATCTGAAAACCACATATATCACATACATTTCTGCAACATCAGACACTTACATTCCACTCCCTACTGTGTCTTTCCAGCTTAATTATTCATAAACATTTTACACACAGTATATGGAAAGCAGAGATAATTCTTATCCCTCCTTCCTCCAACGAGGTCTTACTCCTTTGTTCTTAAACATGGCAAAGTGGCGCTAACATCTGCACAGGTCTCCAAGATAGAAACTTGAACATCAATTCTGATTTTCTTCCTATCACCGGAGAAACGTTTATCAATTCTCAGTTATCAGTCATAATTATCAGTCACAATTATCAGTCATAATCAATTCTAGTCAATAAATATTTTTTAAACTTGTCCCCATTTTTCCATCAATAGAGCAATTGCCCCAGTCCAGGACATATAACCCCCTCTTTCTTGCTTTATTGAAAACGTCTCTCAAATTGTCTTCCTGTATTTAGAATTGACCTTCCTAAATCATTCTCCATCTTGAAGCTATTTCTCAAATGCAGATATCACTGCATTTCTCCTCTGCTTTAAATTTTAGTCAATAATGGTAATTTGACCATAGACTAAAGTAACACTCTTTAACATGGTGATCAATCCTCTCCTTGAATTAGCTCATACCTTTTCCAATAACCACCTTATACCACATGTTCTTGCCATCCTAAATTACTTTAAAATGTTAACCAGGCTTTTCCTTCTGCCTAGAACAATCTTTCATACCAACTCTGTATCTGGGAAGATTTTGTCAATCTTTCCTTTGAAGTCTATTTTAGGCACCTTCCATGAGTTCTAACGGCACTCTATACCTCTTCTGTCATTGTTCTATCACACTGAATTTTTAATTAAATTTTTTATTTAATTTATTTAAAGTGTCTCTGTCTATAGACTTTAACCTTCAAAAGGGTTGGCCCATGTCTGTCTTTTCAATTTAAATCTCAATACCTGGCACATTCTTGGAACGAAACGAAAACAAAAACACAAATATTTGTTGGTGGTTTCTAGGTACTGTGCTAGTACTAATGATGCAGCAACATTTAAGTAATTTAGTGAAATTATTACTAAATTCCATATAAACCATACTTATTTTTACTTGTTCATAATAAAATAAAAATACATGTCACATTTTACATCCTTTGGAGTCAGAATTAATTTTATATTTTATTTCTATATCAGAAGAACTTTTTACTATTGTAGCAGTGAACCTAGTCAGAACAGAACAGTCAGCTCTTTGGGACATAGTAAGGTGAGGTTACTGAACTCCCAGGAAAAGGCCTCGTATGACTTATTTTCAGCTTCTCAACCTTATGTTTCCCTCCTGATTCTTTAGTGCCACTGGTTTACAATCATGCTGCAATTTATTCCTTCTCTCACCTCAGTTCCCTTTTTTAGGGGTTTATAAAGGAGAATTTAGGTTGCTTGCTGGTGTAAATGTAACTTTCTTCCCCTAGGAACCACTTCTGAAGAAAGTAGCCGGACACTGTTTTGAAGGCTAACTACATCATCCACATGTTTTCTCCAAAACAGACAATCCTGAGGCCTCTATGGATACGCCTTACGGAGATATGGGTTTGACCACTGACGTTTAGAGAATTGTTTCAGGTTCTTTTATAACATTGAGGCGCTAAAATAACTTTCAAAAATAAACCTTAAATGGGGATTTTTTTACATTTTACAACAAAAACTTCCGGCTTGGTGTATCTTTCTCACATAACCCGTCCGATCATTCGCGATGAATGTATTGATACAATAGCCATTTAGTCAGGACGGACACACGGGAGGAGAGGAAGACGAATGCGTACATGAAAAAGTCACAGAGGAAGGAAAAACTGCTTGATCATGGTTTAGTATAGGCATATTTTTCTAATTCACTTGTTCAAAGAATTTGAGTGCTTATTCTATGAAAAGCCTCATACCCTCCTTTTTTAAAATACTTTTGTTCCTTGTTAATTATATCGCACGATATTCAGATGTAGCCAGAAAATCTAGAATTGTCCCAGACTTTGCTTCCTCATCTTTTCTGTCTAATTAGACTCTTCTTTTCATGGTAGTTCATCTCCCTTTCTACTAACCTTATCCTCATTACTCATGGTGTCTCAGATGTACTGTCAATGAATTTTATAACTGGCTTCCTCACGACCAAACTGTTCCAAGAATTATGCACACTCCCTATCCCTCCTTATAAATCCCTATTGATGTCTCATTGATGCCATGAAACAAAAATGCATTGTCTTTAACATGGCACGTAGGTGCTTAAAACAAGGTCCCAATCCAATTCCAATCTACCTGTCTAGTCTCATTCCTTGCGATTCTCTGTGCTCACCATCCCTCCCCACTGCCCTCACGCTATTGTGCATCTTAATATTCCAAACTTTTAAATTTTCCAATTTCTTTCATTGCCTGGAATAGATCCCCAATTCTTTGACTACAAAGTATCTAACTCAAGTTAAATTTTACCCTCTCTGTTAAGCCATTCATGATTTCTATGAAGACTTAACTGTTTGAGGATCTGTTTTCCACAGCAATTTACTTAGTACTGTGCATTTATTAAGTACTGGATTCTGAAGTTAAATTACCTTGGTCTCCTCACCAGCTCTGGCACTTAACAGTTGTGATAACTTTTTAGCTTCTCAGCGTTTCTATCTCCCCATGTGCAAATCGGGGTCACAATAATAACACCTAAGATGGTTGTTTTGATGAATAAAGGAAATAATCCCATAGAGGCTTGGAATAGTTCCTGGTAGATTGTAATATAATTGGCCTTATTTTAATTTGTCTATTTCGATCTACTTTTTTCCTACTAAATTTTGAGAATCTTGATTCCTGACACAGTATATTCCTCTTCTTCCAATCTCCATTGTTGAGCAAAGGCTCTACTACATAGTGGATATTCAAATATTGATTGGAAGCTACAACAAAATAAGAAATATAGGCGCCATCATCGAGGGATTAAAAAGTGCTATGGGATGTCAAATGAAAGCCATTGGATCATGGAAATATTCACGAGGCGGTGACATGTTACATAAGCCTTAAGCAATGCAGCCATTGCAGGGAAACCCAAGGGCAGAGATCACTGTGTCAGTCACAAAGCTGGGCAAGGCGTAGTCCTATTTTTATGGTGTGTGCAGTGTACTTATGAAACACGTGTGCATGATAAAGACCTTGAATGGTGGAAGGAAGTTTGTTTTAATGCAACTGAAATATTTTGGGCAAGAAGTAGACATGACTATACAGGTGTTTGTGAATTAAAATTATCTTGCCAATTGATTTGAATTGGAAGATTCTGGAAGAAGTGATTCCAAGATAGCATGAAGTTTTGAGCCTGAGGCATTTGAAGAATTGTTATATTTAGTATCATGTTAGGCGAAGCCAGGGAGAGATATTGGTTTTGGGATAAAAGATAAGCTAAATTTTGGACTTGTTCTTTTTGAAATATAGCGATATTAAGGTGAGCACACCAGCAGTTAGGAATACAGATCTGGCCTTCAGAAGAAAGGTGGTGGAATCGAATATACAGAGGAAGTAGTTGATATCGTGAGTATTGGAGCAATTAAGAAAGGAGAAAAATGAGGATGAGGCATTGAAGACACTGAAGACACTGAAGACTTCTGAATTTAAGGTCTGAGAGAAAGAGGAATAAGTAGAGGATTCAAAAAGAAACAGTAAGGGGACGAAAGGATGATGAGAAACCTGTAGCATTGTGGAAGCCAAGGGAAGACAGTTTCAGGAAATAAGAGTGGTGATAGACGCGGATTCTGCTGAGAGATGAGTATAAGAGGACCGGTTGCAATATGGAAATCTGTTAGGAGTTTGTGGACTAGAGTTGCACAGGCCCTGGGTTTATCATCTGGCCCTGCCTCTTCCTAGTTACGATTCCTTGGGCAATTTACTTCCCTAAGCCTCAGGTACTTAGCAGGTAGAATAGAGTCAATATTAATACTCACCACGTAAGTTTGCTGTGAGAATTCAATGAGAGAGCATACGCGAAGCTCTCAGCACAGTCCCTGGCACAGGGTCAGCACTTGTACCCTCCAGAGCAGCACTGTCTCGTGGACTTTTCTACGATGCTGCAAATGGTCTATTGTGCTCTGTCCAATACAGCATTCATTACACACATGTGGCTACTAAGCCTCAAGACAGGCAGCTGTTTCTGTCTCACATAACATACGGGAGGCTAGTGAGGGTGCTCTGTCCCGCATGCACCTGTTTAAGGCATTCAGGTTCCTTTAGCTAAAGTCCCATCTTCATTTGCATGTCTGATGCTTTCTCAGGTCCAGGTTTGCGTTCCTCCACTCCTATTTCAGGAAATGCTGAGGAAGTTGCACACAACACTTCTGCTTAGTTTTCATTGCTGCAAAACTGGCCGCCTGGTCTCAATTAGCTACAAGAGAGGCTATGTGCCTAGATAAAATCAATTACTTTTAGAAAAAGGAGTGGAGAGATTTAGATACTATTGACAGTCTAACCGAAAATGTGGTAGATATCAATTGTTGTTAGTATAGCTACAAATGATACATTATTTATTTTAGTAATATGCATGATTTGCACATTTCTTCAGTTGAGAGCTCTGTGGTCACTCTCAGAGAAAGTAATCATAGCTCATTCATCAGGTCCTCAAGGTTTCTAAGAAGAGAAATGTGCGGATTACTTACCGTGGTATAATTTTTTCTCATGATACATGGGTAACACCTCTTGTTTGCTGACCGGCGTTCATTCCTCCTTCTCCTTAGCTAGTATGTCTCACATTTTTTTGAAATAAATTTTTCTGTGTTATCAATATTATACTTTTGGGGCGGGATTATCTCCTACATGAGTTACTGGCATATAACACATGCAACCGTAGAATTTTGGTGGGGGGGAATTGCCTTCTACTCGAGTTGCAGGGGCAGGATGTCACCGTCTGAGATAATCAGCACACCACATTCTGCGCTAGTAGCAATTAATCCAGAAGCTAGCATGTGGAGTAAACACGCACCATACGTTGGGATCTTAAGTATTTTGCTTGGGCTCCTGGAAGATGTGATGTGAGGCTTGAAACTTTGGCAGCTGAGAGCCTGGCCTTGTGGCAGCAGGTAGCTCAGAAGAGCAAAGAATGGATGCTGGAATAATGTTTTTGATTCCTAAAGCCATGCCTGATGCCTGTGACCTGGAATTTTTGGTTAATGAGCCAATAAATTCCTTTTTAAATTCAACTCCAGGTGAGTTTTCTTGCTGCTTGAAATGGAAAAATTCCTGAAGAAATAGCTAGGGAAATTTTATCAGTAGTTGTCATCTTCGATTCCAGTTTTCTGAAGTCTGGGGGGGGGAGAAATGAAGTTTCATAAGTGACTGAAAAATTACTTTACCCATTAGTTTCTAGTTAGAAAATAAAAACCACTCTAGAAATTTCAAACAGAGGAAACTTAAAAGTAATTGGTTGCAAACTGGTGAAAGTGTTGAAAAAAAGTAAAAAGGCATAATGAGGTTATGCTGATATTAAGATATGCAGAAAATTCCTATTATCCTGGACTGGAGGGATAAAAGGGAAAATAGCCTTGCCCACAATCACTGGGTAACAGGACTGCCACCGACTGCAGGAAGCCAGAATACTGCATCTTCTCTGATGCGGCATGAGCTTTCTTTCTCGCTGCTGTCACTAGAATCAGAGTTCACAGGCCACAGGTCTATGTCACTGAAGCTGCTTGAGTGTCCACCACCACAGCCACCGTCTGTCGTATTAGCTGCGCCACCTACTAGAGAACCCAGGCGTCTGCATTTGCTCACCGATACTGGTGCAATGCAATGCTGGAGGCGCTGTCGGAGCAGAAAAGAAAAAGGAAATACATTCGTCTTTTATTTCACCTTCCCATTTCCTGCCAGTGTCTTGCAGAATCTGAAGAGAAATCATCTTGTAGGGTGTTCAGAAAATGTAGTTAATAACTCCCAGCCCCGTTATGGGGGAGAGGATAAAAGATCAGGAATCCAGGTGGGAACAAATATATACCCATTGCTTAGCATTTCTAGAAACAGCATGAAGAGACCAGCCTGACTTCTTCTTGCATACTTTACTTTTATATCTCAAAATATAGAGAATCTGTCTGAATTATTTCATTGTTCTTTATTCTTAAGAAGTTAAACTGGAGGAGTTTATCCATCAGCTACTGTGCTAGGAAGCATTCTTTCTTCTCACTTATAAATATGTCTGTCAATCCAATCTTAAAAATGCTCACGCTGCTGAAAGTGTACCCATAGAACACAGGGGTCTACAGAGTCCAGCTGGACAGTCATCAACATATGCATTTTTCCCTCCTAATCTGCGGACCTAAGTTCAATCTATTGTGACCAAAATAAGATTTATTTAAGCTCTTTAATGGGCTCAGCACAAAAATATATCACCATTAGGAAACAATTCAAAATATACAGCAGAGTTGGAGCAGTTCTCCCTTGAAGGTATTTGCAGGCATTTTTTAGATTCCTCTAACAGCTCACGCAGTACCTCTCCCGGTCACCTCTCATCCGCATACCGCCGATCTGAGGTGTACCAGTTTGTGTACCTCTCTGAAGTTCACCATGCCTTATAGAGCCAGGGTGTGTTTCAGCTTACTTCACATTTCTTTGTGCAAACTGTTAACCTCTGTGATCAAATATATCATTTTTGGAGAAGGTTTTTAAAAGAAGATTTAAAAAGATTATTTCCTAACACTGCATCCATGGCAACGGTTCAAGAGCACAATTTTGTTGCCCTTTTTGTTGTGTGGGTTGAATACCTGATACGGAAATATTGTAATAAAGGAGTTGCCATTGCTAAAATCAAATGCCCCTGAGAAAGAGCTGAGATGTGCTTGGATTGCAGTTTATTGTACAAAGATGCTACTTGGTGCGATTCTTCTGGGTTTGCTTTTAAGAATGCTATTTTGACAGAGAAATTAAGTCATCATTTACCACAGAATGATCCAAAGAAAAATGCATCTCTGAAATGCAGGTTGATGTGGGGAAGGTTGACAGAATCAATGAATCACCTCCTTAATATAATTTTGCTACTTCAGCATAGATCATTAATCTAATGGATTATGTTTTGTAGTTGATG
>NW_012150842.1:221265-241591 GCF_000956105.1 Propithecus coquereli
GGCGACATTTGGGGGCTGCTTCTAAGCCCTGTTCCAAATACGTTGTTGATGACAGAGAAACCCACCTGGGATTGTGAATGGAAAAAGAGACCAGGAGGAAGAGACTAAGTTGATGTTGAAAAAACCCACCCAGGGCTCTGCCAGGACAGTGTGTTTTATGGGAGACGTGGATCCCAAATGCAACCTATCAATAGTACCGAGATTGTTTATGGGAAATCTACTCCATTTAGAGGCAGGGGAACAGATAGAGTGGTTGTTGGGGTATGGTGTGCAAAAGACCCCTAAAATCAAATCATGGGGTTAGCAGTTGCATGAGACTGACTCAACCCAGGGGGACTTTGCAGATCTAGATGGCAGAACTTTCAGTAAGGAAGCTTCACTTGCCTTTCCTTGAATTCAAGAGCTTTTTTGTCTTGGGTTCTCTGTCTACGCTCCAAGAAATGCCTGATCACTGGCACAGCTCTCGCAGTGCAAGGCAGCAGGTCACAGCCCAGAATACCGCAAATAGCAGGACTGAAATCATTATCCGGGTTGACGACGCTCTGTTCTGCCCGGAGGGCTTCGGGCAGACTTCCTAATGGATGCGGAAGTTCAATTTAAGTCAGCTCTTCCATCAGAAACCTGTTTTTTGGGGGAACTCTTAACTAACAAAAAGTCTCTGTGACTTGTCAGAAATGTGTTTGTCTGTTTGACTCAAAGAGGTTGTTAAGTCATCACTAATAGTGGAATTTTAATATAGAAAAATAGGAAAATTGAGCAAAGGAAAGTGAGGCTAAGGATTTTCAATCATTTTCTTATTTGTTTTAGTATTACCATTTCCATGAAGATGAAACCATTAATCAAGTAGAGATGCTTATTTTTAAATATGCTTCCCAATCATCAAGACTATATGATATTTTCTGAGTATGTCATGCACTTTCATAACTTCATACATTTTTGTTTCATTCTTTAAGCTTCTTGACATATGTATCTATCTTTTGGAAATTTATTCTTCGATGCTCAACAGAAATGGCCCCTCATTAATTTGGCCTTCCCTGAGACCACTTATCCAGGAAGATTTAAATGTACCATAACATATTGCTAATAAATTTATTGGGCCACTTACTTGTTTACTGTTATTGTAAATAGATTTTTGCATGTCTCTTTCCTATTCTGGATTAAACAACTTTAGTAGTTTACATTTATTAGGCTCTCACTAGGTATACTGTTTCATTTAATCCTTATGAGACTCCTACGAGGTAAATACTATTATTAGCCCCATTTAACAGATTATGAAATTAAGACACAGAAGGGACTTACTCAAGATCAGTCCAATAAGTTGCTGAGCATGTTTCTAAACTCAAGAAGTCTGACTACAAAAACTGGCTCCACTACTAAGCTCTAAATGACAGATTTTATATAAAAGAGAATTTTATCTCCACGTAAGGGCACAAAAGCAAAAGGCCAGCTTTTTAAGTAAAACATAGTAAAAGATAGGACAATCCACTTACGCTGAAATACAATAATTCGTTTCCCCCAATGTTATCAAAATGCAGCAGCGTCGTTAACTAGCCATCTGTATAAATGACACTTAGACACAGAACATGCTTTATGGTAATTTTTTTCTGTACTTGCATTTTGTCACTTTCCTTGGAATAAGGTCACAAACATATTTTTAAAACAGTCTCAAAGTAAGAAATGTAACTTTCTGAAAATTAATTTCTTAATCAAAGTATTTTCTGGGAATCTACATTACATTCAAGACATCTTTATTTAAGGAAAGACTCAATATGTGTCTTGAGAGACCTCAAAGCTGAGAATTTTCTTCTCATTATCTCCATGTTGATGGGAAGGAAGTTCATTTTTGGTTACTTTTAATTGTACTACTTTATGGCTTTTTAATGTATGCATTGTGCAGTATAGCTTTTTACTGTATTCATGTGTGTTTTTTTCTGAGGAATGGATTTATTCTATTTCATTCATTTTTAATTTGTGCTTCTGGAAGAAATAAGACTCAGAAAGGTGCTAGATATTTTATAAGACATTTAAAGTGAATATGAATGTTAGTACTACAAATTAGGAAAGATTAAAGAGTCAAAAATCTGTTTACTTCTATACAGAAGCATCTGCTTTCATCTGAAAGAGGAAAGTGTTCCTCTGCAAGCAGGAGCTACTTGTCAAATAATGTCACCCTTGGTTATTGCCGGATGTTCTGCTTCCTGCTTTATTTTTCTTGACATTAGGTATAGTTTTTTTCCATGGCAATTAGATTGCCATTGCCACAATTATGTTTAGCAATTAAAGAAATTCATGTGGATTAAGAAATGGATTATATTAAGGCAAAAATTCTCTCTTAAAAGTTTGTAACCGTAGTTAGGATTGCTGTCATGCAAATAGCAACAATGAACAAAGCTTTCTCCATTTCTGATTAGAGTAACTGAAGAAACAAATATATTTCATTTATGTGAAGCGTTATAGAATTTCTTTAATTTCTAACCATTCTGTTATTAATCTTCCGTGGGAGGAAAGATGGAAAACTGCTGAAGGTGAGAGTATAGTCAGAATATTATGAACCAAAAACCAAGGTGTTTTGTGTTTGAATCTACTAGGACACACTTTTATGTTCAAGTCTCTAGTTTAGTTATTTTATTGTGTACCATTACTGGTGCTATGATCAATTCCTTTTCACAAGAAATTAAATATAGAAAAAGATGTTTAATAATAACACAAATATCTAGGGGCTATTACTTAGGCAGGATGTGAAAAGTATTGATTGAAATGAAGATACAGTAGAATGTGATATCAAACGGGGATATATCAGGTATGTATAGTTTTGGTTCCAGAATTCTGACACTGATTTAAAGGCTGTATGTTTAAATTTAATGTCGAACAAGACACAAGTAAGAATGGATTTTATAGGAAAAGATCGATGAGTTGTGATATTTCGTCAGTAGTGTATCGCTTCTAGGAAAGAAGTGAGAGACAAGTTAGAAAAAAGAAGATTACTAATGTGTTATTAAATATTGAAATAAGCAATTGAAGACATGAAATGTTAATTACGGAGTTTATATCTCAAGTCAAATTTCAACATTATCTGTGTTATTTTAAATATAGACTCTATTATGCCTTCAGAGCAGTTAAAAATGTTCTGTGACACCAGTAAGTACTCTTCTATTTCCCAAGTTTAAAACTTTCATTGTGTAATTCTAATAGCTCCATTTGTTCTCTTATTCCTCACAGTGACTGTTGCATTTTTATTTTGATATAAAATGTATGCTGTTACATGTTAAACCTTGTTTCCTCTTGAGTGTATCCTTCCCTTTTTCTTATATCACATAGAATTGACTAGCAATGTCTTGTGAAATAAAATCACTCTATGAACATTTATCCAAAGGGCAACTCTGAATCACTGCAGCTTAATTCATTTTTCCAGGCCTCCCGCACTAGAAAAGGCCACAGTTTCTCTGCAGAATTGACATTTTTCCCCCAGGTGCACTGGTCTCACAGGTGCTGATCACGTGAAACGTGAATCACTCCCACTCAGATCCTGTTTGTTTTCTTGAGGTCCGTTCAATTCGCATTTTTCTGAATGCAATTGTACAACATGCCAGACTTAATCTAGTGCTCTATTCCTGGAGTAATGGTTCATTAATAGACACACACACATATAGACACACAAATCACTTTTATCCAGGCGCCTGCAAGCCTATATCCTAGAGGTTCATCTAAGTCATTTCTTCCTGTCTCTGTTTATGGAACTGTTAGTAAATGATATAGGTGTTAACATCTATCTGAGTCTTTACAACCACAGAGTAAGATTGCAAAATCATAGCTTATGCTATTTTTCATATTTTTATTGCAAATATCTGTTATCCTTAATACCAGTCATATGTATACACATTCTATTAGAATAGGTGACCCACTGTTTGAGAGATGAGCAGAATAGGCAGATAGTAGGAAAAAAAGGACTTAAATAAAATATGAGAGCGGGCATAGCAAATTTTAACATTAAATATGAAAAATCCCTTTACGATGCATAGATAAGTTTAAGATGTCTTGTAAAAGTTCACACTGAATCCTGGGCGCACTTTGCAATCGTGCACATAAATTATTCTGATGACACCTGGGTCAAACTGCTTTACCCACAGGAATTGCAGAACAGTCATATATTACCACAATATATTTTTATTTACCCATCTTAGATGTTTGATATAGATCATTAAGAGCAGTCTCAAAATGTTAACTCAGAAAAGGGCATTTCTTAATTTTTTATGGTGTACATAGTTCTCAATTTATAGATAGTCAACATTCGGAAAGTAGAACTACCTTTTTCTTTTTTATCTTTTCTATTTGCCTATTTATTCTTTTTTATCCCTATAGTTAACTCTCATTCTATGCCTTAGCCCCCAACATAGGCAACTGCTTTAATGTGCTTATTGTGTATTTATTTTTAAATTCTATTCTTTCTCAGCTATTTTGTCTGCATACATTTAATATACAAAAATGTGATTATATGACATAATATAGTTTTCTTTTTAAAAGTAACGTATATATTTCTAAGATCATTTATGTTCTAGGCTTTCTTCTAATATGTTGCTTCCAACGACTATCTTACAATACTCACGGCCTCAACCAGTGCTTACCATCTATTCTGTCCGTCTCCATAAACAATTTTTCAGTGAACATCTATTTACATGTCCTCTGAACTACCTTTGTGAAAATCTCCCTGGGTTGTGCAATCCGGAGCAGGTTTGTGTATGTTTTATTTAACTAAATAAATCAAGATTGCTATCCACCATGTTGTAACCAACATACCTTCCAGAGCAGGGAATGCTATCCCCAGTACTTAGAATTATACAGCTTTCTAAAGGGAGTAAAGTGATATACCATTATTGCTTTAATTTGCATTTCTCTGAGAACTACGGTGATGAGTTCCTCATTTTCTACTTGTCAACATTTTTGGTTTTCTCTGCTGGAAAGTGTCTTTTACTTACTTATTTACTTACTTATTAAAGTGGTGGATGTGTCCTTTACTTACTTATTTATTTATTTATTTTTGAGATTTCAGGTGTATTTCTTTTGATTGATTTTCATATTTATATACTTTTTGCTTCTGGCTCTGTGTTTTGGATGTTTTATTTAAGAAGTTTTTTTTTTTTCCCTTTGATCATAATAATTTTTCGACATTTCTTCTACTGAACATTTCTTCTACATTTAGGTTTTTATTAATTCACCTGGATTTCCCAATTTTGTGTGATCCTAGGTAGAGATCCAGTTTTATATTTGCCCATGTAGTGGACCAGTTTTCCCATACCAAATAATCCTTCCTTTTCTTATTGACTTGTGGTGTGCCCTGTTCATAGGGTGTTTATGTATCCATCTGTCTGTGAGCTATCCATTTTGTTATATTGGTCCATCTGTCTTTGTCTGCACCAATGGCTTTTGAATCCATTAGAGCAGGGTATGTTATGCTGTGGTAACAAACAACTTGAAAACATCAGTGGCTTACAACAACAGAGGTTTATTTCTCACCGCGCTCCAGATCCATTGCAGGTCCTCAAGATGCTCCAATCATCTTAGTTACCCAGGAACACTGACTTTTGGAGAAGCTGCAATTTGTGCATTGCCGTTCATAGGCCAGAGGGAAGAATAGAGGTTTTTGTGCTGACAATTAAATGAATGCTCCAGTCCAGAAGTAACATACCTAAGTTTGGCTTACAACTTGTCATCTAAAACAGGGGCCCAGAAAGTATCATACTTACATGTGATCATGACATGGAATTCAAGAAAATGTTCTGTGAGCAACATTATTGATTGCTATATATTTTTTAATACCATATACATGTTAGTGTAAATCATTCAAAAACCGAGCTGAAGTTTTGAATAGGATTGCTTGGAACATACAGATTGATTTTGATTGGTTTATTCAAAGACGTGTTTTTGAGATTGATCAATACTGCTGAATTTAGTCGTAGTTCTTTATTTTTATGGTTGTATATTATTTCACTGTATGAAGAATTTGCAATGCAGTTACCACTCAACTTTTGTTGTTTATGCAATGAGTTGTTCCATGCTTGGGGCTATTGCAACCAATATTAGAATTAACACTCTGACATGAGTTTTTGCTGTACATGTGCATGATTATCATTTAGTAACATATCTAGGAGTAGAATTACATCAGACCCAGTTTAATCAACCAGAGGTAGTTGTCTCCTTTTCACAATTTCAGGAAAGGGATTGTGATTGACCCATCTTGGGTCAGTGTTGTTACAGTTAGGATGTGAGGTTTTGAGGTATGTTGCTCATTTAATTGATACTGTAGAAGCTTGCACCTTGATGAATAAGGTGTAGACATGGAAAGAAAATGGAATTATTTTTTCACTACACTGACCAAAAATTAACCTAATAATCTTTTCTTCTTTTGAATTCATTATTCCTGTTAATGATACAACCATCTAAACAGCCCCCCAACCATAAACCTAGTCTTTATCTAATAGGATGATTTCCCCTAACACGTATAACTAATCAGTTATACTTTCTAAATATCTGTGTTTGTCCCTACTTTTCCCATCTCAATTTCTTTCTTCTATTTCTATAGTTCAAACATCTGCCTCAAAGTTGTGGTACCCTCCTATATCATGTTTGACCTTTAATTACTCCAAGATTATATTTTCCATAATTCCACCCAAATAATTTTTTAAATAACTTTTCTAAAATTCATATCCTGGCATGCTTAAAAACCTTCAGTGGATATATAATCACAAGCTTGAGTCCAGATTTTTTAACATTGGCGTATCCAATTTTCTGTAATATAACTCATGCATTTCTTTTCATCTCATTTTGTCCGTTCATCTCTTCTACTCTAAACCAGACTTTCTTTCTTCTCTTTTGGTCCTCTTCCCTCTCTGTGCTTATACTGCACAATGCGATTATCCCATTAGGATACTTGTCATAGAGTGTTTCATTTTGTTGTTTTCATATTTGTTTTATGTTTACATATTCAGTTTCTCAGTGACTGAGTTCTGATGTTTATTTACCTTTGTATCTCAAGCACTTAGCACAGTGCTTGATAATAAAAGGTCTTTGTGGAATTAATGAATTAATGCAATCTGTACCTAACTCCTATTTCTGTTATTCATCAACTAATCCAACTGGTAATAAAATTGTCTCAATTACACATTCCTAATATACCTCTTTTTCATTCTCTCTCTAAGCACAGGCTTAATTCTGTCTTCTTTAAATCTCTTATTAGGGTCAGTTAATTGTCTCCAAATATCTGTAAGTTGCTCTCCAAACTTATTTCACTGCATACAGTCTTACCTTTAACCTCTTTTGTCTCCAATTTCAATTAATAGCTTCCACTACTACTAATGTAATTGTTCTAAACTTAATAATGATATTTTCGATGACCAGCTCAAAGTTTATCACTAGGCATGGTATGGTATAAAAGATCTTTCCTCTACTTGCTGTTGTCTCTCTTAAATTCTTCTCCAGCCACAGTGTAATCCTGAGTTTACCCAAATGCATAAGATCATTTTATATTTCTGTGTCTATGTTCAGTAGCTTTTTCTCCATCTGCATCCTTTTTCCATTGACCACCTCTTAATTTTTAGGATTCTTGTTCGTTTTTTTTTAAACAGAATCTCACTCTGTCACTCAAGCTAGAGTGCCGTCGTGTCAGCCCAGCTCACAGCAACCTCAAACTCCTGGGCTCGAGTGATCCTTCTGCCTCAGTCTCCCAAGTAGCTGGGACCACAGGCACACGCCACCATGCCCGGCTAATTTTTCTATTTTTAGTAGAAATTTCTATTTTTAGGGTCTCACTCTTCCTCAGTCTGGTCTCGAACTCCTGAGCTCAAGTGATCCTCCTGCCTCGGCCTCTCAGAATACTAGGATTACAGGTATGAGCCACTGCACCTGATCCAGGATTCTTGTTCAACATCTATTACCTTAGGAATATTTTTATCAAAGCAGTCACAATACCTCCTGCCCTTGTTAGTTTATAAATCTATACAAACCTACTTAAGTGTCTTTAAGAAGTTAGATGGTATTTATCTTGCATTACTTCTGTCTAGAATGTAGTTAGCATTCAGCAAATCTTTTATTAAATTTATAAAATGATAAGCAAGTGAAATATATTAGTGATCATCACTTATGCATTCCTATGAGGTTTAGTTCTGGGGCCTCAGGACTTCTGGCACTTACCAAGAGTCACGGACTCTTGAGGCCCTCTGAAACTTTAGGAGACATGGAGAGCTTTGTCCACTTAGATTACCCTTCCATGATTGATAAGTTGCTCTGTGTAAAAGAAAAGCTGTGGCAAAGAGTTGGAGAAATAGTCTATGGCTGTCATGGCAATGATTAAGTAGAACCCTTGTGTTAGGTATAAAGCATTAGCAGTTTCTTCCTGCAAATCACTTGGAAGTTGACATACGGACAATTCAGAAATTGCACATCTAAAATAAATGCATATGTAAAAATAATATGATCTATATATGGACACATAAATATAAACATATTATGTTTCACATAATGTAGTTGGAAAAATAAACATTCCTAAGATATGTTTCAAATTAGTTTAATTATATCACCCTAAAGCCAGGTGTTCTACCAGCATTGTAGATATTTTGCATTTAGGAAAATGCAATATAAACATATTGTTAAATATAGCTTCTTTTAAAGGACACAAGGTCTCAAAAAGCCATTGATTTGCACATTACTTAGCAACATAATCATAACATTTCTAAAATTTAGAAACTGAGGATGCAAAAGATATAACCCTATAGTTACTTCCATGTCTTTTTGCCTCTATGGAGGCAATTTTTTTCTATTATATGCAATGAATAACTTAAAAAATACATTCTAGGCAACCTATTAGTATACAGTTTTGTTAAAGAGCATATTTTAGAATAGTTTTGAGAGTCTTCGGCACTCTATGTATCTTATTAGATTTTAAATGACCCCATGATGAGAAGACTGGCTAAAATCTGTGAAGAAAAAATTAGAATTTAAAGTGACTTTGACATATTTGAGAAATAGTTAGTAGTAATAATTTGTTTCCTTCATTCTGCACTGTAATGCCTGATCTGACTGCTAAAAACAGAACAAAGAAAATTCATTTAAATTTGAGCAAGAGTAATTTGTATCAAGCATAAGAAAAGTCTTTCTGGTTCAAATAGAAGTTACACATGAAAGTGGTTTTGATGAAAGCTGTCTTTTTCCATTCACTGAAAATAATTAAATATGTACAAACCATGATTTGGACTAGAAAGTTAAGATACAGATAATGGAGTAAAATTGATGAGCAAACTCTAAAGGACTGTTTTTCATTCTCCTGTTTTTCATTTCACTGTTTTCTCTTCATTATATACATAAAAGAATTGACCATAGGCAAATAAATGAATACATATTATGCCTACATGCAGTGATTATTTTAATAAAATCATTGTGGTTGCTGTTTATTACATGTAAACTGGAAACGTTTGGTGAAGTGGTTAGGTGAGATCTCCACACTACCTACATGGCAGTGACAAAAAAAAAAAAACAAAACAATCAGTATTCCCTCTTGGGAACTTTGAATGTGACACATGAAATCACTTTTATAGGAAGAAGTTGACATATAAATAGGCAATCAGCAATCTCTTACTAGTGACACTGTACGGGAAAGAATTTGACATTGCTGAAAGAGAAGTGTGCCCTCTCTTCAAACTCTCTTTTCCCTTTGGCTTCTAAGAAGTAGCCTATGTCATATCTGAGAGAAGTGCCTTTGTCTAGAGTGAGGGTTGACTATACCAAAGAGCCATAGTTGGGGGCTGGCCATACTAGAAAAAGCAACCAAGTGATTTTTGTGGGAGCTTTGGGTCATGCAATATTAGTGGATGTGGAGACTGAATTCAACTACATGGGCAATCAATCAATTAATAAATTATGCCTGCATAATCAATCACCAATAAAAACTCTGGACACTGAGGCTCAGCAGAGCTTTTCTGGTCAGCAATACTCTGCACATATTATCACACA
The DNA here is from genome assembly GCF_000956105.1 of Propithecus coquereli. Taxonomy (NCBI): domain Eukaryota; kingdom Metazoa; phylum Chordata; class Mammalia; order Primates; family Indriidae; genus Propithecus; species Propithecus coquereli. Next base: position 231,265 of record NW_012150842.1, read on the forward strand.
TTGATGCCAGAAGGGAGGACAAAAGAAGCTTCAGGCTTGGAAAACTTCCATATTCTGCTTAATTTGTCTGTCCTTTGGCTGATTCTTATCTGTATCCTTTCCTTGTATTAAACTGCAGCCGTGGTATAATAGTTTTCAGTGAGTTCTGTAACTCTTGTTAGTGAATTATTGAAGCTGAGAGAGGTTTTCAGAAACCCTAGACTTCCGTTGGTGTCGGAAGTACAGGCAGTCTGAGTGCTGTGCCCTTGAACTTTGCTGTTTGACTATTTCGGGTAGATATGCAAAGGAATATTTGACTCTGATTCAAGCAGAAAAAATATTATCAAGAAATGTGGCATATAAATAAGAAGAAAAATTTACTCTTTAACCTGGCCATAATTATGAAGGACTCAAAGTCCTAACAGCTTTCATATCTCATGAAATATTGTCATTTTTGTCATTTTCCTACCTGAAAATAAAACAAAACAAAATTCTTAATTACTACTAGTATTGTTCATGTAAGTTAGGATGTAAGTTAATATAAAATTAATTGATATAAAGGGAATTTGCTACAGTTTCCTCCTCCATAGCTTAGGTATATGATCAAAGTTGGGTTACTCAGTAACAGGGTTAGACACCACCCACAAAGGTGGAATATGATACTTTTGTAATCCAAGGGGCACAGCAAACATTGTCTGTCATTTTAATAGTGTGCTAAATGAAGTGCCAGAAATATCTCTTATTTACAAAGGATATCCCACTATATCCTGACTCCGAGAAACATGACCAATGTGGTAGGCTAGTGAAGTCTTGTGGAGTTTTTCTTCCACTCACCATCACGTGTATGTCTTGCTAAGGCATCTAAGTACTCACTGTATCCCGATAGAATATATCTGCATGATATTCTATAGGATAATAATAGTCTTGACTACATTATGATAGAGATCATAAAAATGGAGATAGGTCTGAAATAAAATAGTAATAGTACACTATTATTCATGCCATGGTAGGCAAATTGCTTCTCATTATTTATGCTGATGGGTATGAAAAAGGATTCTAGCTCAATAGCTGATTACCATGTGCAAAGAGTGTGTTCCTTCACTCCATAAAAGTCTGGAACCACAATTGCACTGCTACTTGACTACACTTTTAATAATCTATAGTCATTCTCTATAGCCCATTTGGCTTTTGCATTAGCCAAAAATCAGAGTTTTATGGGAATGTGTAAAAAAAGCATTGAGCTAGCATATTTCAAGTCTATAATGGCGGCATTGATCTTCGCAATGCCCCAGGGACATAATACTGATTTTAGTTAACTTGGCAGTAAGAGGAGAGCAGTTCTAAAGACTTCTACTCATTCTTTCTATCATCTCAGCCCCTGCTCTGTGGATTAAGGAACTAATGGAATAGTGTACAAGTTAGAAAGTATATCTTTCAGACTACACATTCTCTGGTGCCACTATGAGAAGGATATAGGACAAGACTCCATTTATCACTGGATGTACATAAATATGGTGCCATTTTACATCTCTGGGAATAATCACAAGTTCAGAACCAGTATCTAGGTATGTCCCTTTATACACTTATTCTAGTAAGGAGCTGCAGGTCTCTCAGAAGACAGAGAGTATCCTATACATCTGAGGCTATATTGCATAGCCCTTCTGCAAATAATGAAGAATACATTCCAGTTTTCAAAAGAAAATTGCTTTTTTCCTTTTAACTGGGTATCCTGTTTGGTGGTGCCTCCTTTGACTCCCTGGAGTGTTTCAGTTTGGATGAAATTGTTAATCTCATTCAAATAAATCTGGCCTATTCTTCGGTCAAGAGTCTGTGAATCAGTTTAGGTGTGGGAAACGACAATATCCTACAAATCACCACTGCATTCACGATGCCACACAAACGCCTAGAATGTTTCTGCCTTAGTGATTTAGTCACACCTAAGTAGGCTGAATATTCATTTAATTTATAGAGATTCAATGATTAATTAGAGTCTACATACCCCTATGGAGAGTTAAAATAAAAACAAAAAGAACACTCCACTTACCAATCCCTTATTGTCACTGTGCTGACCTTGTCTGAAATGGTAAAGCACCACTCTTTGGGTCTCTACTTTTCTGAGAACAGGAAAGTTAATTACATTGTAATATTCCTCTACTGTTGAGCTATTACCAAGCTTTACAAGGATGACAGTGATCCATCTCCTAAACAATGAATTTCTGAATGCCTCCATGAAGCGTGTCCTCTGGGTCTTTCTGGAAAATATGGTTATCTATAGCTGATCATTATACTATTTCTATTTCCATAAACTCTGCAAAATTTTCCTCTACAGAATACATTTTTCATTTTCTCTAGGACACCACTAATTCCACCTACCAGATAGCAAACTTAGTAAATTATTAACCCCACTATTGGGTGCTCAGTTCAATCAATTAAACCCTGAGTCTGTGGTAAGAACACATATGCTAGAGAATTTAGCCCATCTAAAGTCAAAGACTGATAAAAAGTCCAGGACTGATAAAAGAGAGAAATACACGGTATACAGAAATAGTGTATATTGAATGTAGTATACAGAAATAGTGTATATTGAACGTAGATTATTACAGTTCTCACATTAATTGAGGACTTAGCATTTGCTAAGGACTCTGCTAATTGTTTTACAGAGGCTATGGATTTATCATCACAATAACCCTTAAAGTAGATGCTATTATTATTCCCCTTGAGAGATGACAAAATTGAAAAAAAAGTTAAATTACTCATTTATTGATCCAGCATGCCATATTGAAAACTTATAAGCAACTTATGACCTTTTCTGGATGGTGTTAGAGAGCAGAAAAACATCTTTAATATTGTAAGTGTAACCACACAATAAAAATATTTTGTTTTAAAAATTAACATTGTTTTAAACTTGTTTTAAAATGAACATTGAGCAAAGTCCTAAGCACAGGCAGAAACTAAGGGACTGTCATAAGAACATAATTTTGTCATACCAGGGTATCTTGGTGCCAGGAGACCATGAGACTCACCAATAAGAATCAATAGAATATGAGCAACTGAAAAAGAGAAATTAGAAATGCCTAAGAATCACAACTTTTTTCTTAGTCATTTATCTTTAAAAATGCAATTTATATGTAATAAATTTATCTTTAAAATATTTTTATTTCCTCTTTATGCATGTTGTATAAAATTTTGTTTCATCGTTTGAATAAACCAGCACAAATGGAGAACAAGGAATGAGGTTAGCACAATAAATCATGTCTTCGAGGTGTATCTATAGAAGTACTGAGCTTGCCGCATGTTGTCTACGAATGACTCTCTCTGCACTCTCCAAACAAGATGACACAGTAGGTTTAGGATTCTACACACCAACTTTATTGGTAAACCTAATGGAAGAAATAGAACAAGATATAACCAAAGAAGATATAGTCAAGATTTTAAAAATGTAATAAAGAGATTTCCAGAATTCAAGGTAATCACGAATATTTCATAGCACAAAGTTGTGACTGGAAACTAGCTGCATCCACCCCGATCCCCTTACGTTTGTGTTAATCTATGATTACTTTTCCACTAAAGTTTTTCAACTCTGGGTCAAGATAAAGGTTAAAGTTGAGCTTCTTCATTTGTTCCCTCCTCTTCCTCTGACTGGATGTGGACAAGCTTGATAACTACGAAGTCATGTTTTGAGAACAGCAGAACCATAAGAAGGAAGGATCCTGGGCCTCTGAACCAACACTTGGATTAGAGCCAATCAGAAACATTTGTTTAGTAATCAATGTGTACAAAAAATAAATTTCTATCATGTTCAAACAATTATATATTAAAAGGTAGTGTTATCCTATTTAATAGTATTCCTTGTTAAATACAATATTTCTCAATATGCAGTCCATAGAACCTTATTTTATTTATTCATTCATTCAATCATTCGTTTTTTTCCATTTGTGTTTATTAGATATCTTATTATTTTTATGGGAATGAGATAAAAATACAAAATTAACATGCAAATAATACTATTTCAGATAGATTTTAGTTTATCTGAATATGAAGGAGAATATAAGGAATATATGAAGAATTAATTTTTAAAACACATAAATAGGATTAGGGGCTATTATTAAAATTATTAATCTCATAAGATCTATGTCAAAAGATGAGAATTGGAAGAAGAACAGGAGTTTTAGAAAGAGTCAATATACCTAATTAAGAGATTTCCAGGAAAAATGATGAATATTTGATACAGCCCTGCATAAATTATAAACTTGATGCATTTGAGGAAAAAAAAATATTAGCTTGCAAACAAAGCAGAAATTCATAAGGAGTAAAACTGGAAAGACAGTAAAGCTCAGATAATAAAAATTCTTATAAGTGGAGAAAGAAAATTTGAATTTTCCATAAATGCAACAATATGCCATAGGAAGGGAATTACAACACCCATTTTTTTCCTTTAAATCCTACTTTTGCCTCTGTGTGGAAAAGAATTGTGTGTTCAAAAGAATGGAAAGAGTAAACTAGTTAGGAGGCCATTGCAATGATATTGTGCAATGACACTGAGAGATGTTTATTTGATAAAGCAATTGTTGGTGAAGAAATAAAGAAGTGAATAGATTGAAGATGTATTTTGTAATTAAAACTCTGATTTATTAAGAATTGAGATGTGAGGGGTCAGGGAAAGGAATAAGCCAAAATGATCCCTCTTATACGGCTTGAGAACCAGGGAGGTCAATGACTGCATTTATTAATATGAAGAAACTGGTATAGAAACAGATTGATGAAAGCAGAGCATTCAATAATTAAGTAGGGCATGATAAATTTGAGCAGTCCACTAGATATCCAAGTAAAGTCTTATAAAGTCACTGGCTATATTCTCAGCAAAATCCTCCTCAGTAGAATATGAATAGATATTACTTCAGTAATCAATTTTACTGAATGGTAAGCTACATGGAGATATCTTTCATCTTAATAGTTGTTATTTCCAGCACATGTATTGATACATAGATGGTACTAAATAATAAATTGCAGAGTAAATAAATGCTAAGAAAATAGAGCAATAGTATTCTTCATTTATAACAGTAACACGTACACACACATTCTTTGTCATGGTAGTCCACACACTGTGTTGATCCAGGGTCAGAAGCCTAGATTCCTATTCCAGTTTCGCTATTCGTGGGAAATTAAGCTCAGGAAGTTATGAACCACAGAGTTTCTACATCTTTAACATAGAAATGAGATAATGCGTTAGGATCTACATCTGGATGGCAATGTGAGGAGATTCACAGACTTATTCTCCAATAAAACTAGCAAAGTTGTTGAAAACTATTTAAAAAATAACTATATTCTCTGAAAATTTTCATAAGAACATAGAACAAATTAAGAAACATTTATTTGACATAATCCACTAAAACTTGATAAGAACAGCAAGGCTCTGTGACTTTTGAGTAAAAACCTACTTCCTTTCCCCACCCTCCCCGCTCAGTGTGATGAAAACTCCACTCTGGGAGGGTGTGGCTAAAAGATATGGGCTTTCTCTGTCTTTATCTCCCAATCAAGGGTTACCCTACCTCACTGGAAGGAACAGGCCAGCATTTTTGCACTCTAATTCAAAGTTGAAAAATTTAAATCCCTGGTGAGTGTGGTCCATAGGTTAAGGGCTCCCTTCTTCCACCCATTCCCTACCCATAGAATGGAGGTTCTATTCTAGACATGGCAGGCTGAGAATTCTGTGTGCTTGTTTGTATTCATCCCAACTTGCTGGTAGGGTAGAAGTTCTGTGCAGATGAGGCAAGCCAGGAAGATCAGAGGCTATTGCCCCAACCAAGTTTCAAAAATACTGGTTTGGAATTTTGATCAGGGAATGAAACAATCCTTAAGAAAAGATAGCTCTGAAGCTCTCCTTAAAGGAAATGACTTTATTTGAAACAGAATGTGTGGAAGTTCAAGCCTAAGCATGCTCTCAAAAATAGTAGCCCTTCTTCATTAAGAATAATGAATAAAACCATAAGATCAACAGAAAAAGAGGAAATGAGACAGCCAAGAAGAGCTCTCATGAGGTCAGGACAAACCTCAGATGGGCCTCAAAACCTACCCCTGCCTAAACTTAAGTGAATCAGACTGCTGAGAAATTTATGTACACGATATTTTTGAAAATATAACAATAAAGCAGCCAGCAAGTGATCAGTGGAGTCTAACTTCTAGCTGGAATACCAAATGAGATAGAAAGCTTAACTGAGATATCATGGAAAAAGAGATTAAAAATGGCCCATACTACTATTACCACAGATCACCGTACGCCTGCCCAAAGATATGCCCTCTGGGAAGTGACACCGAAGGTTTCGCAACGTGAAGGTACATGGACTTCACGGAAAGAGCACAGCTAAATCACAAAACAAATGCAAGCCAACAATGACAAAAACAAGCCTGAGAGAGGAAATATGGAAAGCAGTACTCAGAATTGCTGCAATATATTACCTAACCTGCTCAGTTTTTAACCAAAAAGATAAATAAATAAATAAAAAGAGGGACATGCAAAGAGATAGAAAAGTGTGACCCATATACAGGAAAAACAGCTGGCTACAGAAACTATGAGAGAGACTAGATGGCAAATTTCACAGAAAAGCACTTCAGAATAGCCATTATAAGTTCAGAGAACTAAGGGAAACCATGCTTAAAGAAATAAAGGTATGAAGACAATACCTTGCTAAATAAAGAATATCAATAATATATTGATTTTTAGAAATTATAAAAAACAAGAACCAAATTGAAATTCTGAGTTTAAAAGTAAAATAAATAATGAAATAAAAAAGTAAATAAATGAAATAAAAAACTCATTAGAGAGATAAAATGCAGCTTAGAATTGATAGGAGAAAGAATTAGTGAATGTGAAGATAGATCAATAGAGATTATGTAATTCAAAGAACAGAGGAAAAAATATTAGGTCATTCAATATGAAATGTTCAATTTCAAACCAAAAGTTTAGCTTATTATATCTCAAACAACAAGCTGTACAATTAATCAAAGTACGCACCTAAACTATTGAAACAGTTTTGCCATCTTAACGGTAACTTGTTTATACCAGCAGCAAAGAAGCCTGGAGAGTGAGTGGCAATGAAATCGCCAAAGGTGTTTTCCACAGTTTGTTGAGAATTAAATATATTTCCTTGCAAGAAGTGGTCCAAAGCCTGGAAGGAGTGGTAGTCAGTTGGTTCAAATTCTACTGAATATAGTGGGTGACAGAGTTTCCAAGTCCACCTTCTGTAGTTTGAGCAATGCTGTTTGTGTGACATGTGGTCAAGTGCTGTCTTGCAAGAGGATCGGCCTGTCTCTATTGACCAATCTTGGCTGTTTAATCATAAGCATCCTTGCCATCTCATCCAATTGGATGCAGTAGACATCCATAATAGATTGACCAGCTTTCGTGAACCTGTAGTGGATAATACTAGCGCTGGACCACCAAACAGACACCATTAGCTTTTTTTGATGAATATTCAGTTTTGGACTGTGTTTTGGCACTTCATCTTTATCCAATCATTGTGCTGAATGCTTGCAAATGTAAAAATGAATCTATTTTTCATCACACATAACAGTACAGTGTAGAAATGGGTCACCCTTATGTCATGACAACAAAGAAAGGTGAGTCTCGAGAGAATTTCTCTTCTGATACTTGTTTAATTTATGCAATACCCATCTCTCCAGCTTCTTTAGCTTTCCAATTTGTTTCAAATGGTTCAACATTGTTGGAATGGTAATGGCAAACCTTGTTGCTAATTTATGTGGAGGTTGAGATGGATTTGCTTCCACTACAGCTTTCAGCTCATCATTATCCATCTGGGCCTCAGGTTGCCCATGTGGCTCATTTTCAAGATTAAAATCACCAGAATGGAACTCAAACCATCGATGTACTGTGCATTCATTAGCCACATCCTTCCCAAACACTTCATTGATAGTTTGAGCTGTATGTGCTGCATTGGTTCCATGATGGAACTCATATTTGAAAATAATATGAATTTTTGACTTATCCATGGTCACAAATGTTGCCTTAAAAAAATTTGAAAGATAATCACAAGCTAAACCATGCATTTGAAAGAATGAGGATGTTGCTTCACAATAAAAATAAAACAAGAAGTGTCCAAGGGAAATATCAGAGATATCAACTGTCAAACTTAGTACTTAAGGAAATCAGGTATTTCATAGAAGACATTAAATACATAGGAGACATTAAATACATATACATAATGGAAATATTGAAGAGAGAATAGAAAAAAATGGGGTGGAAAAATATCTAAAGAAATAGTCTCTTAAAATTTTCCAAATTTGCTAAAAAAAGTTAATCTAAAAAACATTATCTAAGAAGCTCGACAAACATAAAGTAGCATATGAGGTCTGTGTAGAAAGTGTGCAGCCATATAATATGAAAAATAGAGACATTTACTGAAGATGATACAAGATACAAGAAACATTGTATATAAGATAATGATACCTCAGTCATCTTCAAAGTAAGCACCTTGGGACCTCACACGGTTCTCCCAGGGTCTCTTAACCTCACCTGTGTACATTCAACATTCTCAGGTATTCTCCTTGTTGCAGGCCTTCCAGAATGTTGATAACTTTCAACAGATTCTCGACCATCTTTGAAGCATTTGTGCCACACTTTTATTTATGCTGCACTCATTGCATTGTCTCCAAAAACCTTCTAAATCATCCGAACAGTTTGCGCAGAGGAATATTCAAGTTTATCACAAAATTTGATGCAGATTCATTGCTCTACTTGCTCATCATTTTGAACGTGACAGCCACACAGTGCACATGCTCACTCAACAGCATCTAGCACGGCACTGACTAGTACAGTGAAGTCATCACTGTTCACACATGCACTTTCCTGTCCACTCTCCTTAGCTGCCAGGTTACATCATAGGCGCAAACCATTTCAGTTACATTAGTAATGGCTGGATACTTTCTGGACAGCCCTCACATGCAAAGAGATCCACATCCAAACATATTAGTAAAAAGGCTGAATTTCAAAGAAAAAGAAAATCTTGAAGACATCAAGAGAAAAACAACTTATTACATATACTGTAAAAACAATAAGATTTATAGTTGAGTTTTCATTAAAAATTTTGGCAAGAATATGGCGAGATGACAGTCAAATAGCTGAAAAAAACTCTCAACCAAGAATCTTATATGTAGCAAACTATCTTTCTGAAATCAGGGCAAGACAAAAACATTCCCAGATAAATAAAACTGGGAAAATTATTTTCTAATGGATCCAGTTTATAAGAATTACTAAGGATTTTTTGGGGACTGAAAGCAAGGAAATTCAAATGGGAATTCAAATTTAATTAAAAAACATATCATCAGGTTAGATAATTATGTAATTTTAAAAGATAATATAAATACATATTTTTTCTTTCTTTTCTTAGCTGATTTAAAAAGCAATGGTATAAAACAATATGTACATAAATTTTTGTTTGGCTTGTAACATGTAGAAATATATTTCATAATAACAGCTCAAAGCAGGTGGGTGGAAGCAATGTTGTATTGGAATAGAAAAATGCCACCATATGGTAACTTCAATCCATAGGAAAAAATAAAGAGAAAAGAAATGCTATATAAATGGTAAGTATAAAAAAACCTATAAACATATAGTTGCCTATTTTCAACTTGTTAAATATACATCAATTATGTAAAGTAATAATTGTTACAATTTATTACTGGGTTTGTAACATATAGCTGCAATACGTATAATAGTAATGGCACAAAAAGAGAGAAGAAGGAATAGCCCAACAGAACGAGGAGACTTTCTATATCTCGCTGGAATTAAGTTAGTATAAATCTGAAGTAAAATAAGATAAGACGCACATTGCATGTTCTAAAACAACCACTAAGAAGGCAAATCAAAACTATTGAGTGAGAAAATAATTAAAGAACTTAAAATTTTAGACTAGAAAACATTAACTTAATGTAAAATGTATTGGTTAGTAAAGGGAACAGGAAAACAAAAAAGATAGGAGACATACAGAAAGCAACAAATAAAATGGTAGGCATAAATTCAACTATATTAATAACAATATCAAGTGTGAATAGAATAAACAATTCAATCATAGGGAGAGGATATCAGGCTGGATTAAAAAAGCATGATTCATATATGCTGTCTATAGGAGACACACTATAGCTTCAAAGATACAAATAAATTAAAAGCAAAAAGAATAAAAAGCAATAAACCATGCAAACAGCAATCCTCAGAAAGCCAGAGTGGCTATACTAATATCAGGAAAAAAACAGACTTTAAAACAAAAATGTTACTAGAGATAAAGAGGACCAATTTGTAGTGGTAAAAGTGTCAATTTATTAGGAAACTATAACA
>NW_012150842.1:242311-247770 GCF_000956105.1 Propithecus coquereli
GAAGGAAACAATATGAATTACAATGGAAATTAATGGAATAGAGAATAAAAAACAAGTTAGAAAGTCAATAAAACCAAAAGTTAGTTCCTTGAAAATATCAAAAAATGGACAAACTTTTAGTAGATTGACCAGGTAAGAAAAAGAGAGAACACTTATAATACTAAAATTAGGAGTAAAAAGAACCTTTAGTACTGAAATTAAAGAAATAAAAAGAATTGCAAGGGAACACCATCAAAAATTATATGCAAACAAATCAGATAACTTATATCAAATGGACAAAATCCCAGAAAAATACAAACTACTGAAACTGACTCAAGAAGAAATAAAAATTCTGAAGAGATGTATAGCAAGTAATGAGATTAAATTAGTAATTTAAAATGACCTACCAAGATAGGTCAAGGACAAGATGACTTCACTTGTAAATTCCACTAATTATTTAAAGAGGAATTAATACCAGTTCTTTATAAACTCTTCCAAAAGTTGAAGAGGAACTATTACTTACCAATTCATTCTATGAGGTCAATGTTACTCTATTACCAAAATCTGGCAAAGATATCACAAGAAAAGAAAATATGGACCAATATCCCTTATGTGCACAGATGCAAAATTTTTCAACAAAACACTAGAAAACCCAATTAAACACTATAATATTAATAGAAGGATTTATATCATGAAAAGATGGAATGTACCCTAGACAGCAAGATGTATAGATATAAAATGTTTTCAGTGAGACACTAGGAAACACAATAGGAGGATTTACATCACCAAAATGTGGAATGTACCCTAGAAAGCAAGGTTGTTTTAATACCTGAAAAACAATATGATACACAGTATCAATAGAATCCAGTACAAAAACCACATGATCATTTCAATAGATGAAGAAAAATCATTTAATAAAATTCAACACCCCCTTTTCAATGAAAACAATTAATAAACTGTGAACAGAATGGGTTTTGTCATAGGTGCTCTCAACCTGTAAAGGGCACCTATGAAAAACCCATAGCTAACATTACTTAATGGTGAAAAATTGATTAAGACAAGACAAGGTTGTCTGCTCTTGCCACTTGTATTCAACAATTTCCTGGAGGTTCCAACCAGGAAAATTAGATAAGAAAATGAAGTAAAAGACTTCCAACATGGAAAGGAAGAAGTAAAACTGTATCTATTTGAAAATGATACAATTTTGTATTTGTAAAACCCAAAGGAATTCACCTAAAAGCAATTAGAACTAAATTGGACATTAGCAAGGTTGAAGGATCCCAGATCAATATACAAAACTGAGTTGTAATCTACACAACACTTTGGCTGTAATTTTATGCGTCTACTTGACTGGGCTATGGGATACCCAGAGAACTGGTGAATCACTATTTCTGGTGTATCTTTGAGGCTATTTCTGGAAGAGATTAGCATTTGAGTTGATATACTGAGTAAAGCAGATGGCTCTCCCCAGTCATGGTGGGCCTCATCCAATCTATCAAGAGCCTAAATGGAGAAAAAAAAAAGCAGAGGAAGGTTGAATTTACTCTCCACCTGACTATTTGAGCTGGAACTTCTATCTTCTGCCACTGGTGTTCCTGGTTCTCAGAGCCTCAGACTTGGGCTGGACTCTACACTCAGCTCTCCGGATAAGATGATGCCACCAACTTTCCTGGGTTTCCAGTTTCTGACTTGCAGATGGCAGATTTTAGGAGAAGATTAAGTGAGCTAATACACGTAACAGAGTTTTAAACATTCCTGGCACACAGCACTTCATAAATGATGAATACTATAATGTGAGGGAAAAATGAGGAAATATAACCCCAAAGAAACTTTCTTGGGAAAAAAAAGACTCGATGATACCATGAAGCCAACAAAGAAATGAATCCTAAAAAGACTCTAGGGATGAAGAAATTATGTAAAAAATAATTGCTGTAAACATTGAATTTATGGATCCAGATAACTAAGATCAAACATTTGTGGAAATTACGATACAGGACAGACTATGAAAATATAAATACTAATAACATAAAAAATTAAAAATATAATAACATGACTAAAATAAAAAGTGGAGCAGAGATGGGAAGAGCATAATTTTACTTCTTTTTATTTAATAATGGGGAGATACTCAATTTTGGTTAGAATTGAATTGCAGATAAAGAAGATATGACTTCAGATTTTTAAGTCACTCAGTCTACCTACTGATATCAGTCCATCTACTATCTGCCCTTATGTGGGTTTAAGTTATGAAAAGGTACTTAGAAATGTGTTCACTTAATATTAGTGATAGATGTTTGTACACAGTGGGATAATGTCTAATTTTTTAATGCAGGCTTTCTAATACTTTTCTATATTAATATCTACTTTTCTATACTGTCATGTATTTTTATTATTTTTACGATAAGGTCATTTCGAAGTAAAATAAAATAAAAATTTATAGAATCATTTTACTTGGTGCAATGGTTCATTTTGTATGTAAAGTTGGCTAGGCTGTGGTGCCAGTTGCACCAGCCACAGTCTGGATGTTGCCGTAAAGGTATTTTACAGATACAATTAACATTTAAATCAGTATACTATGAGTAAAGCAGAGTAGTCTCCAAAATGTGGCTGAATTTTATCTAATCAGTTGGAGGCCTTTAGAGAAAGACTGAGGTCCCTAAAGAGGAAGAAATTCTACCTCCATGTTGGCTTTAGACTCAAGGCTGGAAGAGCAACTCCTGCTGGAACTTCTGGCCTGCTGGAATTTCTTGCCTGCTGGAATTTCCGGCCTGCTGGAATTTCTTGCCTCCTGGAATTTCCGGCCTGCCAGCCTTCCTGGAAGTGTCAGACTCGTCAGCTCCACAGTCACCTGAGCTAGTCCATTAAAATCAATCTCTCTCTCCCTCCCCCGCCCTCTCTTTCTCTCTCTCTCCATAGATAGATATACCTGTAGATAAAGAGATATATTATTATCACTCTGTGTATATATTATCTAATATATATAACAGAAAAACTCAGACTAATATAGTTTGCTCTAAAGTATCTGCCTCATCATGAAATCTGACTTTTATTAGATTAATGCAAAGATTAAATACAATTCAGGGAAGATACTCCTTCACTAAGCACCAAAAATCTGAACTATAGAAAGTCAAAGCAAGTAGTACGTCTACTTGTAGGAATTTGTGAATAGTAAATGTAAAAAATAGGTTCAAAATTTCAAAGAATAGGAGTTTGAAAAGTACCAGTAAAAAATATACAATCATCTATTAATGTCTTCTATTCTAGTTAATGTTTATTAGGATAATTTACACGTTCAAGTAAACAATTTCTACATATTTCAGTTTTAATGTAAATTAAAATTCTTTATTTAAAGCCTATTTTTATCCCTATAGATTTTTTTCATATTAAATAACATGGTGAATTGTGTTATGGATCCTGAGAAGCACAAATAACATTTCAAGTTTCATCATATGAACCTGAGACCTTTGTATTTTCTAGTTTTTCACAGCCACTCTGAATGATCATCTGTGGGTTGAAGCTGTTGTATATATAAAATTATTGAAAGCTGTTTGAATACTGTAAAGCAGAACCCTTCGTTCTAGTGGTTTAGGGAATTGTGCTGACAGTAAAAAATCTAAAAGGTAATTTTAAGTAGGATACACTTGATAAATGCTTTGTGATTATAAAGCACACTTGATTATTGAGATGCATTTTTAAAAATTTGAAAATATTTTAAAGAATTTGAAAAAGATGGCATGTTGCAAAGACATTACAAATTCTTTAAGAGGTGATTAATAATGCATATTGCACTTTGAGGATTGGTGATAATAGTTTATTGTTTTTCCTTTTATTTTTAGTTAACATGTAATAATTGTATGTGTTTATGGGCTACAGAGTGATACTTCAAGACATGTATAAAATGTGTAATGATCAAATCAGGGCAATTAGCACAGTCATCACCTGAAACAATCAGGTTTTTTTGTGTTAAGAACATTCAATGTCTTCTTTTCTAGCTTTTCAAAAAATGTACAATAAATTATTGTCTACTATATTCACCTTATAGTGCTATAGAGCCCTGGAACTTACTCCTCCTATCTAGCTGTCATTTTGTATCCGTTAAACAACCTCTCCTTACATTTTATTTTTAAAAGGGTGTTTTCCCAGGGTTTGATCAAACAATTTAAATCTATAAACTTTGGGTCTCTAAGTATTACTTTTGTGTGTATATTTATGAGTTTGAAATATATATATTTAATATACACACAGGTATACACACACACACACACACTTCTCGGTATCTCCTTTCATGGATAGAAAACAATTGTGTAAAAGATGTATGAGTACATTTCTTACTTTTTACTGAACATAACCTACACCTATTTTCATTTTATTTACCTGGTTTTACCTAAAATATTGTAACTTTTAAAAACAAAACCATTATAATTCTTGAGAGTGTGTTAATCAGAGTCAAATTGGGGAAGCAGAACCACCATGAGTTATGAGATAACAAATTTTATTACGAGTTTACTGCTGTGTATCTAACCGTCCCAAAACTTAATCACTTCAAACAACAATCCATTATTTTCTAACGAAATGCATCTTGGGCAGAAGTCAGTAAGCCTGTTTTGTCTATGGCTCGTTGGGTGCCATTGTGGTGGGTTGGGAAGTGAAGGTCTTTCAGGACGACTTACCGCATGGCTGACAAAGTGGTGCTGACTTTTGTCTGGGAGACTCGCTGGAGTTGTGAGGTAGGGTTCCCAAGTTTCTCTTCCTGTGGCTATTTGCACACTACACGTGGGCTTCTACTTAGCGTTACTTCATTCAAAGAAGAAGCATCACGCGAGCACAAAAAGTCCGTAGCATTTTAAGATCTAACCGTGAGTCACACAGGATAACATCACATCGTGTTGTCAAAGCAGTCACAAAATCTGTCTGCCCACGTTCCCGGTGGGAAGATGCGGACACCATCACTTACTAGGAGTATCAATGTCGCAGTGTAAGCAGAGCATGTGGGAGGGGAGATATCATTTGAGGTCATTTTTTGGGTGGGGGGACATGGAATGTCATCTTTCATGATTGGCCTTATGGGTGCAACAATTCACATTGTTCCTAGTAGTAAAGTCCATGTATCTCTTCCTCCAGTACCCAAGTTGTATCTCATCAGGTCATCAGTTCAAAGCTGAGACTCTTAGCTGACTCAGGTCCAGGTGCAGAAGCGCCTCCTCAGGTAAGACTCTTCAGGTATAGCTCCTTAAATATTATTACTCTCCATCTGAAGGGCTGTGAACTAATAATTCCAAGTTATCTGCCCACATACCCAACATATGACAGTAGACAGGCACAGGCTAACCACAGTATTCCATTTACGAAACGGAATAACGGGAGGCACGCAGCGGTGACGCTTCTTAGCAATTCTGCACTCCAGCCTGGCTTATGCTGCGTCTGTGCGAATTTTGTTCCCATAGTTATTGGCTCTCATTTCTGAGCTTTGATTTATCCTCTGA
>NW_012150842.1:250670-256607 GCF_000956105.1 Propithecus coquereli
AATATTAAATATTAATACATATAGTACAAACATAAATGCAATGAAATTTTAAGAACATATTTGTTGAGTAAGAAGACTTCCTTCAAGGGAGATGAGACTGGGGTTTCAAGATCAGATAAGATTTAGAAAGGTGAAAAGGAAGGAGGAACACATTCCTCAAAGGATACGAAGAATCGGTAGTTTGGACAACCCAATGGTGAATCTAGTCCTTTCCTCTTAAGGTTCTAAAACCTGCATAGTGTCCCAATACATGTTTTTGAGAAGATAAGCAGAATTCTACATGACTTTTTATAAGTCTTAGGAAACTGAGATGGTTTTAGATGCCCATGCATACCACTCTTAATAATAATTCCTAAACAAATTTATGGGCTTCATTCTCTTTGAAAATTCTTTTATAAGCCTACATACACAAACTTAAGTTATAATCTATAGACAGGTAATTGAAACTCTTGGTTCCTTTTATTGAAGATAAGTTTGCTGGTTTTCTGTAATATCACAATAGTTCTGGCACTGCATAATCATACTAAGCCTTAGCATTTAAAGTACTTTACATAATATAATTTTACGACAGCACAAATTAATGTTTAAAAGTCTTTTCCAACAAGTATACAAAATATATGAGGATGCAGTGCCATTTAGAAAGAGCAAGGGTAATGTGACCATCAAGACTCATTCCTTTCAATGTTCTGGTTTTCCTCAAATAACATCTACTCACTATTTGAATTACCTTGGTTGTTTTCCTGAGCTACTTGAACTAGTAAACCATCAAACAAATTTTCTTTTATTCAAAGAGAAACACTTCTTCCTCATTTCCGTGCTGAGATTTTCAGTTTTTAATATATTCTTCTTCTTTGGGGTTGTCATAAACAATATATCAAGCTAATAATAATATTAACGATTTGTTCTCCCTTCTGCCTTTCAGACATGTGGCAGATGAATTAATCTTCAGTGGAGTACGCAAATAGAATTTCTGAATTTGGCATGCAAATGCATGTAAGAGGTAGATGTAAAAGTTAACTTCACTAACAAAATCAATGCCTGCAGAAGCATTTGTATTTTGGGGTTTGCGAATTGAATCTGCATCGGTTGCATGTAAGGAACATTATTCAATTCAGACTTTATTTATTTACGTTTAGTACTTAAATGTCTATCTTGAGTCTGGTCTCTAAAAAGACAAAGTATTTGTAAAGATTCTTCACAATACTTCTAATAGTTATCTAAGCAAATCTATAAGTTTTGCTTTTTTACTGCCAGTTGATGAGAGGAGTGAGGAAGACTTTATGAAAGAAAAATAATCTTGCATTAGTATTTTTTTCTTTATTTTTCTAACTTTCAAGGAAAAGAATCCCCTTTAGGACCTTAGTCATGATTATTCAAATTATTATTAATGCAACCTCTTTGAAAATCGAAATAGACATTTAAAAAATATTTATTAATGGATTTGCTCCCATAGTGACCAAAAGGGAAGAAAAACATCTTCTCTGCAATATTAATTATAATATTCTTTTCAGTTTAGAATTGTCAGACTATTTTAGAAGTTACTTTTACAGATAATAAGTACTTAAATAGTGATTATTCATTCTATCAGTGGAATGCAAATAACAGAAAACAAATAAATCTTTCTTTGACTTTCCAGAGATAAAACTGGGTATGACATAAAGTTTTTATGACATTATACCAAATGTAGCCTGCGGGAGCATTTTTTTGACTGTATACCTGGTGTTACAGGTTGGATTCCCTGAGAAGCAAATTCTGAGGTGAAGAATAAAATGTAGGGCATTTATTAAGGAGTGTTTTTAGGATCAGGTCTTGTGGAAGGGAAATAGGAAGCAGAAATAGGCAGAAGTTCAGCTGTGACTTCGTCCCAATAAAGGCCTTCACTGATCCCCATGGGGACCATGGAACTGGGATTCAAAATTGTTTTAAGTTTGGGTGAGAGGTACGGCACTTTTCTTTTTCTATTTTTCCCTAATTCTTTCTTTCTTTATTTTTTTATTTGACGATTATGGGGGTACAAATGTTTTTGGTTACATGGATCACTTACATAATGCTTGAGTCAGGGCTATAAGGGTGCCCATCATTCAAATAGTGTTCATTGTACCTGTTAGGTAGGTTTTCACCCATCCCCTCCTCCCCCTCCCTCCTGCTTGATTTCCACTGAGTTTTACTTTCTTCTGTGTACATATGTGCTCAATGGTTAGTTCCAATTTAATAGTGAGTACATGTGGTGTTTGTTTTTCCATTCTTCAGAGCCACCGCTTAGGATAATGGTCTCCTGTTCCATCCAAATTGTTGCAAAAGCCTAATTTATCCTTTTTTATGGCTGAATAATAGTCCATGGTATACATATACCAAATTTTGTTAATCCACTCATGAATTGATGGGCACCTGGGTTGATTCCACATCTTTGCAATTGTGAATTTTGCTGCAATAAACATTTGAGTGCAGAAAAAAAAGAAAAGGACTTCTCTTCCTTTGGATAGATGTCCAGTAGTGAAACTGCTGGATTGGATGATACTTCTACTTTTAGTTCTTTGAGAAATCTCCATACTGTTTTCCATAGAGGTTGTATTAATTTGCAGTCCCATCAACAGTATATAAGTTTCCTTTCTCTCTGCATCCATGCCGGCATTTATTGTTTTTGGACTTTTTAATAAAAGCCATTCTAATAGGGGTAAGGTGATATCTCATTGTGGTTTTAATTCTCATTCCCCTGATAATTAGTGATGTCAAGCATTTTTTTTTTCATATGTTTTTTGGCCATTTGTGTATCTTCTTTTGAAAGCTTCTGTTCATATCTTTTGCTCACTTTTTAATGGGGTTGTTTGTTTTTTTCTTACTGATTCGTTTGAGTTCTTTGTAGATTCTGAATATTAGCTCTGTATTGGATGTATAGTTTGTGAACATTTTCTCCCATTCTGCAGGTTGCCTATTTGCTCTGTTGATCATTTCCTTAGCTGTGGAGAAGCGTTTTAATTTAATCAAATCCCATTTATTTATTTTTGTTTTTGCTGTAATTGCCTTTGAAGTCTTAGTCATAAATTCTTTGCCTAGTCTGAGGCCTTTTCTAATCTCATGTTATTGGTCATTAAGTGTAGAATGCTTCTGGATAAAGGCTTGACCTTAGGGAGACAGTTTTTTCATTCAAGGCAACCCTCAACAAGACCTGACAGTAAGAACTGTCTTTTGGCAGGATTCCCTACAAATGGGCAAATATTTACTTCATTCTGAAGTATCTACAAGGTACATTAAATTCTCAACCACAATCCTCCTTTCCATAGAGTCCGGAGGAGCTCTTCCAAGATTCTGGTGAGCCTCTCTTCTTAGGAAAACTTAGCAGAGGAAGATAAGTAAGACAAAGCACAGCCTCCATTACTGTAGCTGAATTTGGGATCACAACTAATACCTACCTTCTCTCTCCTCTACTATCCATTTTGATAGTAGCAATAGATAGTAGCAGTAGGGTCTTCCCTGCAATCAGGAAGACCCTTGCTAGTCACAGTGGTTTACTTGGTGTCATGACACAGACTTTCATCTTTAAGGGATCTGAGTCCTTGGTCTCTATGTGCTTCTCACTTGGGGATTGCTGCTCTTGTCCATTTACCATCACAGTTGGGCAAGAGAGTAGTGCCAAGAGGTGCACAAGAATATCACGTGGGTGCAGCCATATTCCTTTCTGCTCTTCTGTGTATCATGGCTCTACTGCCCCCTGATGATCAGGATCAAATGCACATGGCAAGATAATGACTCCTCTTCTTTCCTTCAGAACCCTTGGTGTAAGGAGCTCAAAGTGCTAGGTAGTAGCCACTGGATATGGTGAAATGGAATTCTAGTTGCGTTTCCTAGGGAAAAAGTTCATCCTTTTCGTATCATGGCCTTTAAACTGACGGAGTCTATCTTTGCGGGTACCAGGAACACAAATTCCCCAAATAGGTCACTGGGATTGATGATCACTCAAACTGATTTTTGTCTTTTCCAATCACTATGGATATTATGGTATTTCCTTCTCAACAAACAACATTTCTGTGTTTTCCGTTACTCATGCTGAGCAGCCTCCTTTTTAATCTCCCTCATTTCTCTTTCTCTCTCTTCTTTCTAACTTATTTTCCTCACCAGTGAAGTAGTTTAAAACCATAATTTACCTTCCTTTTGCTACAGTACAGTAATTCTGGCCATTTTTTGTGACTACAACATATCACATATATTACTATTTTTTGGTGTTTTTACTTGTTGGAGTGTTCTACTCCTGGGGTCACCACATAGTGATTTATTCCGTATTCTTTTGTTTCATTTCATGTCCAGAAATAACACTTCATGGAGACCTTTCTAGACATCACATACTAAAAGAACACCCAACATTTAGTCATTATTGGTTATATCACTTTTTTTAAACATTTTCCTCTTAAAAGTGATCACCATCTGAAATTAATTTTCATTCATTTATTTGCTTGTTTACTATCATTTTCCTCATTCTAGACTATAAGGCCCATGGCGGAAAGAACCTTTTCTGACTTGTTCGTGGTGGTGTCTACAGGGTCTAGATATTGCCTACCACTTATTAATAGTTGGCACCCATTTAATTTTTGTTAAAATAGTAAAAACATTACAATCTGAGATGAAAGTTTTTCTCTTTTCCCAATTATTTTTATCTGGTTCAGAAATGAAAGAAAAGAAAAAAACAAATAAAATGAATTTATAATAATGTGAAGAATGGAAAAATTACATGAACAAAATCAGCTATCTCAATGATTAGTTAAAGATATGAAAAGGATGATTACATTTTGACAGATAACTCAGAAATGAAACTAAACTTGCATATTAAGTATGTGCCTTGGTCAATAACTAGAAACTTGAAGGTCAATTTTCCTTTGACAGATTAGAGATGCCTTGTATAGTGGGGTGACAACTAATTACAGTGATGGAAAGAGAAAGAAGAACAAAATGGCCCTTCAAGCCAATTTCCTCTGGTATTTTTGTCCTTGAGCAGTGATTTTAATTGATTATGGTTGCCCTGTACTACCTGTTCAGCAATTTTCCAGATCATTTCTCCCTGAAAATTTGTGGTAGTGACACACGAATACAGTGTCTTCAACACCCAAACCATTTAATCAAGGCATCCCATTTGCATGTTGGAGACAAAAAAGGGCTACTTGATGGTGACTGCTGCATGAATTTTAGTTTTTATTTCTTTGTTTTTTGGCTCCAGTCAAGTCTCTCAATAATATATTTCTTTTTTTCTTAACACCACCAACCTGAAGGCAAACACATTTATTAATTTGATAATTTTCTCTCCTTATTTATGAGACTGAGTTGTAGAAATCATGATTATGTTCAATGACCTTATGTTTCTGGATGCATTTGATGTTTTCAGGTGTACAGAAGACCTAAGCAAGACCAAGGGGAATCTCTGTTCCTAAAAGTTGAAGCTATGGTTCTGAAATTTTACTCAAGGTCAGTTGGCTATTTGACTTGTATTAATATCAACTTGAGAGTTAATGTTGTTACTTGGTGGGGCGAGGGTTGTAAGACAACATGTATCACTTAAATTCAGGTTTGTAGGAAAAATCAAAAAACAAAATAAAAATGGAAAAGATTTGCAGAGAAACAGAGATGAAGGACCAAGATGAGAGTAAGAGAGAAAGAGAACATGATGTCTAATGGTTAGCAGTTTGGGTTCCAGTGTTTTGGGAAGCATAGTTATATTCTCTCTTCCTGGTTTTCACAAATCTTCATGTGTTTTATTTAAAAAAAAAAAAAACAAATTACTCTATTTTCTTTGGCCCCGCAAGTATAATTGTATCATTAATGTAATAGGAATAATATTGTGCATATATTATGATAGTATGCTCTTATCTCCATAAACATGATTCACAAATAAATAAACTTTCTACCAATTCGGTCCCAAGGAAAGAGACAGTGCCGCCATTTAAAAGGGTC
>NW_012150842.1:257462-262470 GCF_000956105.1 Propithecus coquereli
GGCCTTGAGGGGGAAGGGCTGAGGTAACCGGAGTTTGTTGCTCCCAAGAGATTTTTCATCTCATGGTCCCCTGGCAGCAGGGGAGGCACCGAACAGGCAGATACAAAACATCTCTGCAGAAGCCAGCAGGGACCCGGAGAGCAGACTCACTGCCGAGAGCCAATTTGGAGCCTCCAACCTCTCATTACGTGATAGTAGAGGAAATTCCCCAGTTTATGAATTTACTCAAAAGAAACTGTTTAAACAGAAAAAAAAAATGGCTAAACTTAAAGGAACTGGGTATCATTAAGTGGCAGGGCTTTTTTTTTGTTGTTCTTTTTTTCCTGTCCACTTTTGCTACCTACTGCTGTGGGGTCTTTGAGGAAGATCAAATACATTACAGAGACTGAAGACATCTTCTTTGCATATCTGTGGAGTAACAGTAATAACGTCGGAATAGGCTGATTTTACTGTGATAACAAAAGATTCCAGAATATCCATCACTTAATAGCAAATTGGTTTATTTTTTACTCCCACAACCGTATCTACCCTGGGTCAGCGGAGGAGTTTTCTTGTCACGGTCACTCGGTGGCACTGGGGCAGCCAGCATCGTGAACATCGCTCACTCCCTGCTAGAGAGGAGCGAGGTGTCTCATGCTGACCAACACTCCTGCTCGGAAGTGACATTTACAGCTCACTGCTGTCGTTCAGCGCTGGTCACGCTGCTCCATCTGATCATGAGGGGGCCAGGAGGTACAACCCCACCAAGTGTCCAGAGGGAAGGAAAATTAGATGTATTTTTAGGGGCAGCACTAAGGACTACCTTTTAATGAGTACTACTGATATCAGTTAGACAGAAATTATCATGCTGCTCATTTTTATTTAAGAAACTGAGATGGAAGAAAGTCCCAGACGGATGTACTCTATCAGGGCACGTCTATACCAAGGCAAGCCCTCGAGCTGAGTAGAAATCACTGAGCTCGATTGTTCTGCTTGATGGAGTAAGGGAAATACACAGACGACAGAGCCCTGAGGAAGGGAAGCTGGGCCTCGTGGCTGTGCAACTGAATGACGTCCGTGTGTGGCGACAGCTAATATTTATAACTTAGTGTTGCTGTGAGGTTAAGCCTTAAAGTAACCCAAAGCTTCTATGAAGTCTGCCACACGACAAAATGCATTTTATAAATGCTTGGTTTATTTTGAGAAAATTAAAGGGGTGAAAGTAAACATCTGTGTGGGCCCTGAGGAGGATGTAGGGGAAGGGGAGAGTGAGAGAGGGAGAAAGAATTAAATAGATACAGGGAAATGGAGCCAGTGTAAACCCTGGAAATGTGCACGTCTTGGCAAGGATTTGGGGTGGCCCATAGAATAAGGTGTAGAGTGCTCAATTTCCTTTAAAATTCAAAGGCCTGAGTAACGTTAGGTGGGATCTCAGTAATATTCTAATATAATGTCTCTTTGTTCATGCCAGGCTAAAATGTATGTCTGTTACTTAAAACCAAAGTAAATGTGAACAAGACAGTTTATAGAATACTTAGTAACCAGGAGAAACTGCATAGATTTTCTACATTCATAACAAAAGAAGCATGAAAATTACACACGAAAAAATTTTAAAGAGTCTTTTACACACGTACTTTTTTCCAGACTAATTTTGCTATATTACCAAGGTAATGATTTTATCTATGGTCTGCCTGTACTTTGGATGAGAGGAAACCGGATGATTTTAGCTTCAAATACTTCTTATTTTTTGACACAGGCCTGTAAATTCACAGCACTCTGAATTGTTACAAAAAAGCTACTATGAGCCTAGAGAATTATGTTCCATAAGAAGAGAATAATATTCTTTAGCTAAATTCTTTCACACATGGAAGATCTTAATCCTTCTATTTTTCAGAACTATGGCATGCAGCTTAAAGGAGGTCTTAATTTTTAAGGACATCGAGATATATTATTTAATTTTCCAGATGACTCACAATAACAAACCAAAGCTTACTTTTAAAAAAGAAGAAGAAATGAATGTGGCTGTTATGAAAATGTTCCACGAGGAATGGAATTCCTTTAGCCAGGCTCTGACACGAGGAAAGGCCAGATGCCCACACAAATGAAACGGTCGGACAGTCTGCCCCGAAGATGCTCCCTTTGCCAACAGCGCCACCCCGGCTGTCCTGCTAAGGGGCAAATCCACATGCGGCCATGAGTGTCACAGGCGCCTGCCTGCGTGCGCTCCGTCTGTTTGCTCACGTGGTTCCATCTCTCCCCCTTCCTGAAGGTGCAGCGGAGGGAGGTCGCTCCTGCACCTCATGTCAGCTCAGCGCGCTGGCGCTTCGCCCCGGAGAAAGTGAAGCTTGTAACGTCTAAATAAGTATTCTAAGTGGGCAATTTCAGTAAATTGAATGGCAGTCAATGGACCTTTCTAGTACTCCCTTCCCTTCATCCATTATCGTTACTTCTACGTAGGAGGTTTTAGCTCGGGGCAGATGTGTGGCCACAGAGCACGTGAATAACAGAAATTTTGAACTATCTTCCTCCCACAGCCCCAAACATTCCAGGGACCGCATTCACTACCGGAATTTAACAAAGAAACTAGGTTTTACTATGTGCGACATTAGTAATGAGATTCAAACTTTTAAAACATTGCAAAAGTAGCAGTGGATGTTGTTTTATAAAAAATGATTTAGTTTTAGATCAAACGTTACACTAAGTCTTTTTATAGGCGAAGATGCTTAAGTACAATGATGTTTTAGTGTGGGTGTGTAGGTCATGTGATCATGCTAAAATTTGTAGATGTGAAGGAAAAATACTTAGACTTGCAAGCATTTTAAAGCAAATTACCTGTTTTTATTCCTAGCTCAATATTTCTCTATTCTATGTTTAATTTAAGCCATGATTATTCTTATTTGTTCTAATTGTTTATCAGATACTTCATCACTAAATTATTTCACTGTGACAGTTTGATGAAACATGTATTGTAAATTTGAAAAAAATTCATAGACAATGAAACAAATTCCTAAAAATCAAAAGAGGCCAATGTATTTGATATTGTTAATAACTTTTTTCTTTTTGAATGGACTAGAAAAAATTCATAAGCATTTAAGAAAGATCACTTTATATCGTACATTGCAATTGTTTTATGTATCTATTTTTTCATTTACTCTGCTCTGTAAAGACCATTGCTAGAGTTTTGCAATCTCAACTTCAAATAAGAAATTAAAATCTGAAATGTCAATGTACCTAAATAATCGAACCAGCATTGTATATGCTTCAGTGTTTGTCTCAGAACAGTTTGAAAGCTTTTAAATTTATATTTATGTATGCCTGTATTTATAAATATAGACATAATTGGATTAAGCCCAATATGGTTTGGCTTTAATCACAATGATGAAATAGGGAAAATGTTGTATCTCTCTTACTAAAGCTTCTTCCCACTTTATTTTATGCATACACATATATGCACACACATATGTATACATGTATATATAGAGAGCGCTACTTTTTGATTCACTGCTACTTATAATTCAATGATTGCTTGGTTCTGCTCTAACACCTGCTATGTCTTTTTTCCTGAGGATATGGAAAAGAAAACAAAAGTAATGTCTTTTCCTAATTTGTTTTAGGTTGTGGTTAAAAAAAAAAAAGAAACTGCTTTCCTTCCATTTCCTAGGTGCCAAATAAAAATTCCTTTCAGTTTTCGCTTATCCACTATTTCTAGTTAAGGAGATATCTGAATTGTAAGAAAAGTGTGGGCGTTATCTCCTTTATCAACTGCAATAGAGACAGCTTGAAGAAAGCCACGTTTGATGGGCTCTGAAGAAGGGCTTGCGAATGAAACAGAAAAGGTCCCATCTATTCTAAAAAAGAGGCTGTTTACATAACTCTCACTTGGGAACAATCTTTACTGGAACCAAGAGAAAAGACAGATGGGAGTTTGGTGAAACAATTTGTTCCTTTAAAAAATTACCTAAGTTTAGATCTAGAATGAAACTCTTAAGGAAAATTGCTTTTATTCCTTTGAGAAATTTGAAGTTTGCAGATAAAAGCAGTTTTTGTGTCACCTATGACATCAGCTCCTCGACTTTTTCTGGGTCATATTATATATAGAACCAGGTTATTTCTCAATTAAATATCATCTTTTTTGAGGGGCAAATAGTGAAACAAGTGAAGATAAAGTAGTTGAAAGTTCAAAGCCTAAAAGAATCATATCAATGTTGGTGATTGATAATATCTATTATGGGTTTATCTCCTTTTTTTCATAATTTATCGAGTCACGCTTTCAGAAATTATTACTGTCTAATACACAAACTATAATCATTCTTCTTCTTCTTCTTTTTTTTTTTGAGACAGAGTCTCACTTTGTCACCACGCTGGGGTGCGTGATCATAGCCCAAGTAGCTGGGTCTATAGATACATGCCACCACATTCAGCTATTTTTCTTTTTTTTGTAAAGACCAGGTCTCACTATGTTGCCCAGGCTGGTCTCAAACTCCTGGTCTAAAGTCATCCTCCTGCCTCAGCCTCCGAAAATTCTGGGATTACAGGCATGAGCCACCACTCCTGGCCCCATGATCATTCTTTACATTTAAGGGAGTAAGGTAGAAAGGATCTGGGAAACATTTTGTCTAGTATTCATTTTTCTACCACTTGGGTAAGATTGTCATTAAATACCTCTAAAGGCAGGTCTCCTCATTTGCAAAATGAAGAAGTAGGCCAGACTGTTAATATCTCTGGGGCACTCCATTTATGACATAATTCTTGTAAGAACTGTGTCATTTATAGATACATTGCTTTTTATTAATAGTAAAAGTTTTCAAATCTTTATAAAATTTAATATTCAGCAATAATTCTATACTTCTCTTCTGAGGTTGCCTAATCTGTCTCCAATGTGAAACATAAAATGATATGAACAACTTCATATATTTATGGAGAGGTATATTAACAAAAAATTTAACTTCAGACAATAGCTTAAAACAAAAATCCAGATAACTTATTTTTTTTTGTTTCTTATTCTGTAAGTAACCAAAGCAGTAACTTT
>NW_012150842.1:265810-267715 GCF_000956105.1 Propithecus coquereli
TTCAAGTATATTCCTTAAAATTCTTGCCACTTGGAAGATTTCTTTTCACTGTGTCATTAGGGCCACCCCTCAGTGGAGCTGTATGTAGAAGTATTAATTTCTGGCTTCCATTCAGATACCAAGATAACCCATCTGTAAACTAGGCTAAGGATTTTTTTTTCTTTCAGTTGGATAGGGAACATCAAAAGACCATTTGTAGGAGCATAGGAAGAGAAAACTGTGTAACAGAGACGGGTGAAATGTCCACGCAGGCTACCTCTTCATGTAACTTACTTGTGTCTTCTGGACCTCTTTGGGTTTGCTCCCAAGTGTGCTATTTTTATCACACACAAGAATTCTGCTATGCAAATCCAATCTTTTGTCATAATGGATGTGCCAATATCTAGCTTTTATCAGTAGCTCTAGTTTCATTGTAACTTCGTGTTCTGTAGTTAGGCACACAGTCTCTAGTAGGCATAAGAAGCATACCAGGATCTCCTTATATGAGTAGTTTTCTCCTTGAGATCTGCACTTCAGCTGCTATTGAGGCATACTGAAAAGCCCATATAACATTCTTATCTACGATGGAAATGTCTAGTACCATTGCGTTTCTGAGTTATATGGTCTCAGCATCAGAATGCTCGTACTTCACCCTAAATCTGAGGAAGAAGCTTCTCTTGCTTACAGTCACCTTATAAATGGATTGAAGAAGTATTAGCAAGAATGTTATACACTGCCTCCAAAACTCAAAAAGGACTATTGTGTACCTTATTGTTAGTTTAGGAAGTTTGAGATGCAATAATTTTGTCTCTTGCCCTATAGGGGATTTCATCTCATGTCTAAGATCATTGGATTTCTAAAAATTCATCAATATAGTAGACCAGTGAGATGTTCTATGATGAGTAAACATGATTTTTTTTTTTAATGGACAGCAAGGGAGTGAAAATAGCTCTGGAAAAGATAGTGAATATGGTTTTTCTTTCTTTTTTCTGGTGGATAAGAACATTTTTCCTGAATAAGGAGTTGAAAAACCATATTTTCTAGATCAGGGTTTATCAAACTATGGCTCAAAGGTCAGATCTGACTCATCATCTATTTTTGTAAATAAAGTTTTATTGGTATAGAATCACATCCATTCATTTACATATTGCCCAGGGCTGATTTTGTGGTACAATGACAGAGTTGAGTAATTGTGACACAGACCATATGGCCTGCAAAGCCTAAAATATTTTACTAAGTGGCCCTTTACAGAAAAAGATTGCTGATTCCAGCTCTCGATCAACAGCTGCATAATAAGTGCCAGAAGCAGTGTTGATCTGTTCTGACAAAGATACCATCATATATAGCACGTCGGCAGCAACTTTTTAATGATAAATTATTATCATCAACATGATTCATCTATCTTTTTCAGCAGCCATACTGTCATGATGAATGGGGATATTGTGGGAACCATCACTCCTACCACTTTTAAGACTTTGTTGGTCGCACTAACATTTTTAATTCCACCCATGATGAATTATTTTCTCTATTTACTATCATGGTCAGCAGCTGTAGTTTTAGATAATTTCACTTGACTCTTCTTCACTGGCCTGAGAGGTTTTACTAGCTGATAAATATATGCATCTCAACTGTGTGCTCTGAGAACAGGGAAACAAACGCAGCGTGGGTCCACGGACGCATAAGACCTCTCGCTAAATGGACAGGAGCCATAACTTCGTTTTTCACTGGGCGTACTGAGTCCCCACACTAACAGAAAAGCGATGACGAAATTTGCCACAGCTGAGTCTCTGCCCAATGGCTCTCAAAAAACTAGGTAATTCTGTTTCCTTATTGTTCTGTTACTCTGGTAAGCAGCCAAGACTGGGGACATATTTACTATACACACTTGTGATAGATTTCAAGTCAATGCTCCCCACCTTAGATGTC
>NW_012150842.1:269484-270603 GCF_000956105.1 Propithecus coquereli
GAGGCGGAGGAGGTAGAAGGGAAGGCAGGAGAAGCAGGCACACTCAGTATAACCTCATGGAAATACATCGTAATTTCTATCTGACTTTTTTGATTTTTCGTTTCTCTAAAAATGTTTCTCTGTGGCCCCAGGCCTCCTTCCACCATTTGCTTTAATTTCGGTGCCGAGATCATAGAATGGTTCATGTCGTAAAAGACGTCGAAGCAGTCTTAAATCATTGGAACCCTTTTGCCACATTGTCTAATATCAATTTGTTTTCTGGTACTGCTTCTTTTACTTATTTTTCCCCATTGTCTGGCACTGGTTGGGAAGTGCTTATGTCCTCCACGTTGTTTTCCATTAATTCCTCCAGTGTGGTTTCTATTGACTCTTGAATTTCTCCAAGACCCATAACTTGAAACCCTTCACCCTGCCCCCACCTCTATTGCCATTTTTACAGTCTTTTTTATGGTTTCTCCATTGGCTCATTGTAAATCCTGTGAGGTCATGTACAGCATCTAGACACGGTTTTCTCTAGCAGGAATTTATTGTTTTGGCTTGACGGCATTCACTGTTTTTTCTATAACAACAATGGTGTAATCCTTCCAGACATTCATGATGTTCTGTCTGTCAGGGTCTGTTCATAGCACTGATAATCCTTCTGTAGAGCACGGTGTGCAACGGGCATTAAAGATCCTCATGACCCTGAGCTAGAGGCTGAATTAGGATGTTGTGTTTGGGGGCAAGTAGACCACATCGGTACCTTCAGTTGTGAGTTCACGGGGTTCTGGGTGACTAGGGGCATTGTCCAATATCAAAGGAACTTTAAAAGCCAGTCCTTTACTGGAAAAGGTACTTCCTGACTTTAGGGACAAAGCATGGATAGAATCAATCCAGAAAAAGAATTCTTGCTGTCCCGGTCTTCATGTTGTACAACCAAAAGACTGGAAGCTGGTGAGTTCTTTCCCCTTTAAGGCTCTGGGGTTCGCAGATTTAGAGGTAAGGGCAGTCCTAATTATAAACCCAATTTCATTTGCATAAAAATGTAGAGTTAGCCTATTTTTTTCTGCTTTGAATCCTGGTGGTCGCTTTTCTTCCTTACTAATAAATGTCCTTTGTGGTACTTGTTTTTTTTTTTTT
>NW_012150842.1:270653-273210 GCF_000956105.1 Propithecus coquereli
GGGGTCTTATGTTTCCAGAAAATACTGAAACAGCCTTTCACACATTATTTTAGTTCATGTGTGCATGCAAGGCCATCTAACTAATTCCCGCTGCCCAATAAACCATGCATTTATACATTTAAATTTTAGAGCTTTTAAGATTTATAAACAAATTCTTTTCTGCTTAAATAGAAGGAGCCAGTTTTCCACTGTTTAATTTTGTAGTTTCGATTCTTTTTTAAAAGCTCTTCCAGGAACATACTGGGGAATGTGATGTTGGTCAGATGGTGCAGGCCATTTGCCCTTTTATCTCCTAACTATTCTTGCAATGCCAAGTGCTGGCCAGGATCAGTTTCTCAGCATGAGTAATGGAGACCATTTTAATTGTCTTCAATTCGCGTCTTGCTTTGCTGATCTAATTGTATCATGTCTATATTCATTATGGATTGGAAGGATTTTAGTATGTCCCCTATTGCTAGGATCGGAGGAAGGCTCACATATTCCTTCGACACAAATGACTTCTAGGCAAGACCTGGCTCTGAGAAGAGACAGTGTACTCAGTATCCATATAAAGTGATGAAACTGGTTTTGTTATATTCTATATAACTGCACATATTTAGTTATCTGTTACATATTTTGAGACACTATATGAGTTATATTTGATTTTGGCAAAAGCATATCTTGAAACAAATGCAGATAATTTATTTAGAAGGTAATCTTAGGAAGTCAAAAGAAAAAGAGGGAAATGGAGACTGGGCAAGAGAGAAAAGCCAGTAAAAATGTGTATTCATTCAGTTTATCACTGTCACCAACTGCAGCTCGATCCGTTGGGGGAATTTCTGAGAAACTCTGAAACATGCCTCTGAATTACCTTACCAGGGAATGGGAGCCTAGGACATTTATGGATAGACTTCTATCCTTGGTCAAAGATTGTTCTGGGCACAGCCTCTCCATCCCTGATACTTCAGATTGTATCTAATTTCTGTGAAACAAACTCTTCTAGTGTCACAGAAAGAGTGTTTCTCTTTCTGTGTCAGAAACCACAGCCTCAGGGGAACTCAGGTACATGGAAGGAACGTGAGATGGGCCATCAGAAGAACTGCTACTGCACAACACTCACGCCTCTTAAATTTGCTTGTGCCTCACAATGAAAATACTTTGTGGCTGCTACTCCATGAAGATGGCTAGCTTTGCTCTCTAAAAAAATCTTAAAAAATAAGGTTAGTGGAGCCAGGTAACCCTGTTGCTGTGAATAATCTAGAAGATACAACTGGTATTCTTTATCTTCATCCTTTATCACCTAGTCTAGGTTACCTTCATCCTTAGGAACATTTCTTCTGGTGTACGTTGCCTGCCTGGTGCAGTGACCCATACCTTCATCTCTGAGGGCTACAAACCATTGGTTACCTGGCCTTTGTGAGATTATGGTGGCTATCATTGCATGTTTACTCTTGTTCCTGGGCATGAGGGCATCAAGAGGTGCCCTAATGTGTCCCTCAAATTCGAAGACATGTTTCTGCTTGTTCTCATTATGAAGCATCAACCCTATCTACTTATGACAGTGATTCTTTTCTTTGTCCGACAGTCTGCTGGCAGGAAGAGCACAAAATGTTTTGTTAGTAGTTATTTCATTGGGTTTAATGGAAATATTGCTGTCTTTTAGTTGCAACATCTCCTGCTTCTCCACTGTGGGACACTAGCTTACCCTTAGAACCTAATGTTTCATGGAAAAGAAAGAAAAGTTCCCCAAGTATGTTGCTGAGAGAGAAGATAAGAGCCATTCCTACTTCTACCCTATGGTTCCTGGTACCATGTGTTCTAACTACTGGGCAGAAAACGCCATCTAATTGTCAGTGACTCAAAGTTAACACCACATCTTGGAGGAGATTTCTACAACCTGGCAGGGTGTCTCTTCCAAGTTGTCACCTTAGGTAAGCCTTTGAGTATTTATTCTAAAATTCAGGGTATGAATTTTTAGGTAATGTACTATATGACAGGACTAGCAAATCTGATGAGTGCATGTTCACTGTTTCATCTCCTTTACTACAAATTACTTCCTTGGTCTAATGCAATATTATTTAGTATACCACATTAGTAAACCTTTAATAGTAGTGCTGGGGCAAGGAAGAAAAACATTATTCCAGAATACATTTCAGTTGCAATACAGATGAATCTTTGATCCCTTCGTGATAGAAAAGATTTGATGTATACAACATGATACCAAGTGGTGATCTGCTGCTGACAGACATTCAGTAATATCTGTAATTGTAAATGTCTTGGTAAAGGGGAGTCTGTGCCTTTGTGCCCATGCATAACCTGTGTCCCTGTCACCATGATACTCTGTTCATTTATTTTATTGTTCAAGCAATGGGATGGCCAAGGACAGAAGCTGGCTGATATTTACTGGACAATTCACCTTATCTACCTAGTTGCTCAGTATCTTCTCTACAGTCGATATTCTCTGGTGAGCATTGATACGATACATAAAAGTCTTCATACTTCAGGTCCATTCACATTCAGGTCCTGTCTACATTCCTCTTCACCATAACTCCTTTATTATCTTCCAATCTTGTTCCTT
>NW_012150842.1:285781-287847 GCF_000956105.1 Propithecus coquereli
AAACTTATCTACTGCCTCTTGGTCAGCAGAAACTGCTTCTCTTATCTCGATGTTTTTTGAGCCAAACCTATTTCTAAAATTATCAAACTATCCTTTGCTGGCATTAAATTTTACAGCTTTATATTCTTCACATTCGTTTTGTTTTAAGTTGTCATATAATGACTTTGCTTTTTCTTGAATCACATTAGATTCTACAGGTATGCCTGTCTTATAGCAATCCTGCACCCACACAAGAGCTCCATTTTCAATATGTGATAAAAAGGTGTTTTGCAAGAAGTGCAAGGTTTTCACATAAGCTGCCATAGCTGCAGAGACAGCTTCACAAATTTCCTTTTCTTTTTTTCATAATGGTCCGTATGCTAGATTAATTTATCTTGAAATGGCCGCCAACCACAGCTGCAGGGCTCAATCTATGGTACATATCAAGCAATTCAATTTTGCTTGTAATGTCATGACTTGGCAATTCACATGAGTCCCACAGTGTTATTCAAGGTTTACGATATTACACTGAACATGATAAAAAAAAATGTGAGAACCATGAGAAATCACTTTTTACTGCAATAAACAATTTACTAAAAAGAGGAACTGTTCATAGGGAGATGATTAGTGTCACATGGCATTTTAAATGAGTACTCGCAGCACTTGAGCTCACTCTGCAATATCAGCAGGAGGTGGCTATGAAATTATTACAGTAGTACAGTATGTATTACAGTTAATTTTATGAAGTTATGATTTGATGCTGCATCTTCATGTTTCTTTACATTTCTCTGGACTCTGAATGGCACCACGTATGATCTATAAGTGCTTGTGTAAGTTTTGATAAATTTTAACTTTTTATAATTGATTTGTGTATATTTTGTTATAGTAAATAATAGACTAGTATCTACATATATTTTTGTATATTCAAGACATGCTTAATTAAAATCTTTTTGATATTTTTAGGTTACAGTTTGTCTATGAGTTTTTTCAAAGTGTTGAAAACATCTAGAACATTTTTCAATGTATTTATTGAAAAAAGTCTGTGTATAAGTGGACCATGTAGGTCAAACCCATGTTATTCATGGGTAACTCTCTCTCTCTCTCTCTCTCTCTCTCTGTGGACAGTATCAGGAGGTACAATTTAGTTTTGGTTTTAAAATTTGTGAGGCTAATATTAATTGGAAAATCTGCATAGATTAATAGCTCTGCATGAGTTTATAGTATTTGGCCAAATTTTTTCTTAAGGTCTTTGAGTGTGTTAAACTCTACAGAGGGAAAAGATGCTAAGCCAGTCTGGACCTGACCATCTTCTGCTCTGGCTTCTTAATTAGTTAGTCTTCCATGAACTGGACTACTCTAATTCTATGATGGCTTCAAAATATAAAATGTAAAACATGATGTAGACTATGCTCTGCTTCATTTATTTCTGCTTTAATCTTTATTATTTCCTTCCTTCTGCTAACTTTGGGCTTAGTTTGTTCTTCTTTTAATAAATTATGGAGGTGTAAGGTTATGTTATACACATTTATTGCTATAAACTCCCCCTTTAAAACTGCTTTTGTGGCATCTCACAAGTTTTGGTATGTTGTGTTCCCATTTTCCTTTATCTCCACGTGCTTTTTGATTTCCCTTCTTATTTCTTCTTCTTTTTTTTTTTTTTTACCTATCGGTTGTTCAGGAGTGTGTTGTTTAATTCCCACATATTAGTAAATTTTCCAAAATTCTTCCTTTCATTGATTTCTAGTTTAGTACTTTTGTGGTCAGAAAAGATACTTGATGTAATTTCAGTCTTCTTACATTTTTTAAGACTTGTTTTGTGGCCCATCATATGATCTATCCCGGAGTATGTTCCATGTGAACTTGAGAAGAATGTGTATTCTGCTGCTGTTGAATGGAAAGTCCTGTATATTTCTCTTAGGCCCGTTTTGTCTTTGGTGTTAGTAAGTTTTCAGGATGCAAAATCAACATACAAAAATTAGTTATGTTTCTATACAATAAGAATGGATGATCCCAAATTAAGAAAATTAAGAAATTAAGAAAAAAATCCCATTTACAATAGCATCAAAAAGATTAAAATAATTAGGAAT
>NW_012150842.1:296409-297496 GCF_000956105.1 Propithecus coquereli
TTCAGTTCAGAAGCAGGGAGTATTTAGCAGAAAGTAGTTTTGAGACAAGGCTAAAGAAGAATAGGGGAGTTCCACAAGTTACATGGCAAAGACAAAATCAAGAGATAAGAAGTGGTTTAGACAATAAAAAAGGTTTATTGATGATAAAATAAAAAAATCTTCCTTTTACTAAGTATTGTGAGCCTTGACTATAGCAGATGTTAAATAAATATTAATATGATAAATGTGTTATCTCATTTAATTCCCCAGACAATTAGATGTAGTAGGAATAATTATTTGCATTTTATACAGAAAACTGATGAATGAAAAGCAATTAGCAACTTGGGCAAATCCGTACAACTCTTAAGTTGTAGAATTGAGATTTAAAATCACTTTATTAGATTCTTTGCTTATTCATTCTTGTGTGCCCCAGGAAGGGAATTCAAATACAGGTACCATAACACTCACAGGCTCAAAGATTTATTTGTCATTAAAGAACTAGAGTTCAGAGCAGAGAAACCACTTGAGGAAAATGATGTACCAAAGTCAGTGTCAGATCTATCACAAGAGTGGCTAAATGCAGAGTTGATAATGCACTGATCTGAGGTTGTCATTCCACCTGTTAGTCATAGCTAAATTCTGGGATAGGGACAGTAAGCTAGATTGGCAATTGGAACAGCTATCATTTTACAACAAAACTCCACACTATGTTTATTAATGAGTTAATTTACATAGAAACAATAGCTTGAGTCATTATTCTGTAATGGGTTCTTCATATCTGGTCTTTTCAATCTACCTTTAACTGATTTGTTAGAATCCTTCTAGTGTAGGCATAAATCTATTAATTTATCCTAACGTCACTTTCAAAAGATAAAAAGGATAAATTGATATGAATGGAACTCACATTTTAGAATTAAAAAACTAAATATTGCTACTTTAACAGTTAAATATACATAAACACATGTTTATATCATATATAATTATTACTCAAATGAGATGTCCCTATAAATATATGTGCAAGTATCTAACTATATACATCTTGAGACACTACCCTCCCAATCTGGATGTGGGTCATTTTGACTGAGTTGCCAATAACTCAGTATAAAAT
>NW_012150842.1:297546-299148 GCF_000956105.1 Propithecus coquereli
GTGGAGGTGGGGCCACCTGAAGCTGTAGAAGTGCTGGCTCCACCCAGCAGAGTTTTTGGGGTGGGGTCCCCACCCAGGAGACTCAGTATGGACTGAGCCCCACAGGTGTGGGCAGCACTCCATCAAGCTTGAAGGTGACATTGCCACTTCAATGACCCTGGAGGGCAGAGCATCAAGTTAAAGAGGATTATTCTTGAGCCTTAATATCTCATGGTATCTGCCTTGCTAGGTTTTGAACTTGCTGGGACCGGGCACCCATTCCTTCTTTCCTCTTTCTCCCTTTTGGAATGGGAATGTCTGTGCTTGCCCGATCGTTGTATTTTGAAAGCATGTAACTCTAGATTCACAGCTGGAGAGAAATTTTGCCTCAAGTCTCACCCATATCTAATTTAGATGAGACTTCAGATTTTAGATTTTAGACTTGATGCTGGAATGAGTTAAGACTTTTGGTGCTGTCGAGATGGAATGAACGCATTTTGCATGTGAGAAGGACATGAATTTTTGGGGTGCATGGGTAGATTTTTATAGACTGCATGTTTGTGTCTCTCCTAAATTCACATGTTAAAACTCTAATCCCAAAAGGGATGGTATCAGGAGATGGAACCTTTGAGAGGTAATTAAGTTTAGATGTGGTCATGAGGGTGGAGCACCCATAACAGGGTTTGCACCCTTATAAGAAGAGAAGGAGACAAGAATGTGCTGTCTTCGCCATGTGAAGATACAGTGAGAAGGTGTCTGTCTGCAAAGCAGAAAGAGTGCTGTTACCAGATACCAGATCTTCCTGCACTTTGACCTTGGACTTCTTAGTTTCCAGAAGTGTAAAAAATAAATGTCTCCTGTTAAAGCCACTCGATCTATGGTATTTTTGTTATAGCAGCCAGAACTAAGAGAATAATAGAATGCAGTCTTTGGAAACGTATTTAGGTAATTTATGTTGTAAGCAGTTAATAAATTAGAGAAATTGATGACTTTTTCCAAATAGTCTATGATGTACAAGAAGACGTAAAATTAAAAAAAAGAAACTGTAAGAAGGAAGGATGAAGAGACTGCCAAGCATGGCTTAAGCAAGAATAACAAATATTTATGAAACAGAAACCAGAACACCATTTCCGTATCAAATCCCTTTGGAACAGTAGTAAGGAACACAAATAGTGGTCATTATATTCTCCGCCAATCTAAAATAAAACAATCCAACGGTAGATTCACAATTGAAGGCTTATCTAAAGCCTCCCATGATCTAGCCTGGTTGAAATTAACGCTACATTAACCAACATTCGATAAGCCAAACCAACTTCTCCATGCAAATTTCTTCCTGAAATAGTGCTTTTATGTGTACAGTCATGTTTCTTTTAATACTTGTGCAAAGACTACACATACAAATTTACACCTTTACTGCCACCATATGTGGATTTCCATTACTCTTTACCCATATATTTTGTTAAGTATTTTCTTTTAGCCATAATTCTGGGCAATAAACACACACCACTATACTTTTAATTTGCATTTTATTGATGCCTGGTAACCTTGAACACCTTTTCAAGTGTTTATTGGCTATGTGGGTGCCATCCACCATATTTGTATGCTTATGATTCTTGCCTTTTT
>NW_012150842.1:300658-302228 GCF_000956105.1 Propithecus coquereli
GTAAGAATAAAGAATCATACAAAATAGTCTATGATTAAAGAAGGCAGAAAAAAAACATTAAGCATCACCTCCTAGATTCTGAAGGCAGATATTCCTCCAACCTTTGTTTTATATGTGACCCAGTATATTGAGAATGCTTGGTGAATTTTAGTAATGACAACAATCTCATGCACCTATGTTTTATTTCTTCTTTGTTTAGTCATTCTTATATTTTATGGCTAAAATAATTGCTCTTAGATTAAAAATAAATCTTTCCTTTTTCATTGGAAGAATATTAAATCTTTATTTTTTTAGCAGTTTGTGCCTATTAGCATATTTGCAACAAAAGAGAACTATGTGTTGTTTCCTTTGATTCTGTAAAAGGTAATTAGATTATTTGCTAAGAAATTACTTTTCTGAATTAACTCTCTCGGTGGTTATTATTTTTCCCTTTGGCAGATTTAACAGATTTAATGTGCTTCCAATACCTTTGACAATTGTATCAAGATTCCGTGGTAGAATGAATCAATGTTTGTACAGATAGAACTTTAGAAATTATAGAAACAGATATATGAATTTCTAGAAATTAAAATTCTAGGAGAAATCCTCATCTTAAATTATCTCCATTATTTATGTAGTGCAATCATTCTCCTGTGGTGTGGACGGATGTGGATTTTTGTTAGTTTTCTAAACTGAGAATGAGATGCCATGTGTAGGGGGGTATTGACAGAATAATATTGATCGTGTCTGCATTAAAGCCAAATCAGGGCAGCTGCTGTGTTCTAGGCCATCTTGCTTTTCCTCCCCTTCCACTTGGCCTCCTAGGAAATTGTGGGTATAAAGTTTATCCTTCTTAAAATTTGAATTAATGTAGACTTTTTTCTTTTTTTTTAAATTTGTTAAAATAAACTACCACTATGACTTTCAAACCAAGCCTTCTTGACTTGACCATCTTTTGCTCTTCTTTTGCCCCCCAGACATATGAAGTCCCTTTAAGAGGAGCCAGTGTCACAACTATGAAAGAGAAAAGAATCCTTTTATGTTCCTGAAAACATGTAATATTCCTTGGGATACAGTAGCCAAGCTGAACCCAGACCTTACACAATCCATGCATACCCCAACTTTGAGATGTTGGTGGAAACTGTCTTGGTTGTTCCGAGCAGCTGATGTTGCAGAAGTGCCCAGATCCTTACATGAATACAAGTATAAACTTAGCTTCAGTAATACAAGCATTGAGAAGCTGATAGTACCAGGATCTCTTCCTCAGAACTAGCATCAAATCTAAAATTTTGGTCTTCCTAGTGTCTTCTGTGGATTAACAACTTGGCTTCCAGGTAGACATGGCTATAAAAATATAGGTATCTTCTTGCACACATTTTCCTCCTGTGCTTATTTTACTCTCTACCTCTTCAGCATAATTCAAAATGTATTATTCTAGCGTATAAAAGATTTTGCGAATTTGGGTGGGAGTAAAAATAAAACTTAGCATTATTTACCTTCTCACTTTGATACTTTTTTTTGACTGCCATGGAAAGGTGTGAGTGACATTTAGAGTACAGTTAACTGATTTGGAAGAAGATTTTTTTTTTTT
>NW_012150842.1:302278-302770 GCF_000956105.1 Propithecus coquereli
TTAGTTATTGATTCAATTTCATTTATAGATATGGGCATATTCATATTATCTATTTAACCTTGCATGAATGCTGGTAGATTGTATCTTCTAAGATACTGGTCCATTTCATTTAGATTATCAAATTTATGGGCATAAACTTGGTCATAATATTCTCTTATTATCCTTTTAACACCTGTGAGATACATAGTAATGGTTCCTCTTTCATTTCTGCTTTTAGTATTAATAATTTGTGTCTTCTCTCTCAACTTCCTTCGTTGACCTGGCTAGGGGTTATCAATTTTATTGATCTTGTCAACAAAATAGTTTTTTTAATTTATTTTTGCTTTTGCTTTTTTATTTTCAATTTCATTGGCTTTTGCTCTAATTTTATTGTTTCTTTTCTTCTGCTTTATTTAGATTTAATTTTCTGTTTTTGTCTAGTTTTCTAAGGTGGAAACTTTGTTTATCGATTTTAGATTTAAATTTTTTCTATTATATGCATTTGACGCTATA
>NW_012150842.1:303924-307180 GCF_000956105.1 Propithecus coquereli
TTCATTTTACTTATTCATAAACTGTAATCACTGAATATATTGTTGCTGTTATTATTTGGAACAAACTATTATCTGTCATATCAATTAAGGATAAGGGGTTTGGTTCCTGGTTAAAAACCTGTGTGTGATTTTTCAGGCTTGATCACAGGCAATTACAAAGGTTTTACCTGGTGAGTCCCACAAGAGAAAACTACGCTCCTCACACTAGACTCGATGCACAGACAGTGCATTATAGTCTCTGGAGGAAGTTACAATCAAGGGCTCAGGCCCCTCTGGCGGGTTATGCTCTTCACATATTCGTTTTCCTAGACCCTGTGCTTTCATTCCCAGGTCTGTGTATCTGAGGCCTGGGCAGAGGTTTTCTTCAGGCTCTCTGTTGAAGCCGCCTTATGGGGGGCGGGAGGGTTGCTTGAAGACACTTTTCCCTACTTGATCTCCATATCCAGTATTTCTCCTCTCCTGTCTCCCCCAGTTTACTTTTCCCTCAACCTCAGGGTACATAAAACTACCAAAGCCTTTTGTTCAGGCTTCCCTCAGTAGTAAGACAACTCCACGTCTGTGCTGGACACGTGACCTTCGACTGTTACTCTGTTCTGTGGGGAAAGATGGAACAGAGGTAGCTGGTGTTTAGACTCTTGCTGAGAACTACAAGAGGGGAAAGAAAAAGAGGTAAAGTAAAAAAAACAGGTTAACTTTTTCATTATTTTACTTCAATTTTTAATTCCTTTTTCAGGATGATAAACTTATAATGTGACATCTAAAATCTTCATCCAATTTGCCAAGTATACCCAAAAGTTAAAGGCCCTATTCCCAAAAACTTTTCGTGAAATTATTTCTCAGAATGGAGCAATGGATACTCCTCAGTTCATTGCATGAAGGCATGTCACGCTTGTTATATCATTGTGTCATGTGCTCCACTTAATCACACAATTACTCCCGTAAAAATAACCTTACAGTTTATTGTGCATTTTTCACATTTCTGATATCTTTTTTCTGGTAACAATAACAGCAAGCAGATAAATAAATAAAATTGTTTTTCTTGAGCCATAATAAGAGAAAAATGTATAAGTTTTGATTTTCCATTTTCTTGATGCCAAACAAAATGTCAAAACAATTGGAATAGATGGTATCCTTGCTTGGCTGTAGTATTTCTTTCACTACATCATCTTCAGGAATGACAGCCTACTTCCAACGAATTCCCTTTTGTATCTGTAAAATAAGCACTGTTTTTGAAATTGAAAGAGAAGAGTAAAATCAGCTATAACCTTCACTGGGGAGAAGCTAATAGCTATATCTGAGAAATTTTTCTTCAGGAAAAAAATCACACCACAAGAGATGATTTATATACCTATAAATTGATTAAAAACAAATATACCATAATAAAAAGACACATGTGCAAGAATATCTAAATGGGAGAGAATGAATTTACTCAGCACAGATTGTTTAGAGAGTTTCGTGAACCAGTTGTAAAGATCCTATAAGCAGTTAAGCCTTTTCCATACCATGCGTTTTATGCCACGGCACTGCTATTCACATTCTCAAAACACGCTGTGTCTTCATGCTTATGGGTTAAATCCTCCTCATTGCATTTGCAGTGTTTGATGCTGTGAACATTTTTCTCCTCTTTGCTTCACTCCTTTGAGGACAAGGCACCTACTCCACTACTTGTGTGTATATATTATTCTTTTCATTTCTATATGACAACCGAGTTTTGTTCTGCACATGTTCTACTGAATAGGAAGATCAATAAAGTTATATGACTGCAAGTTTATTTTAAAGTCTATTTCTACAATGTAAAAACACATACCTACTTATTTTTCAATTAAGTTTTCATTTATCTTATTGTTTTTACTTAGATGGAATTATTTTAACCTTTGCAAAGGAGCATATTCTGTTATATACCATTATCATTTCCTCCATCTAAAAAGAAATAATTTAGAATAAAATACAACTAGCTAATTAAATGTACATAATAGAA
Source organism: Propithecus coquereli (assembly GCF_000956105.1). NCBI lineage: Eukaryota > Metazoa > Chordata > Mammalia > Primates > Indriidae > Propithecus > Propithecus coquereli. Next base: position 305,903 of record NW_012150842.1, read on the forward strand.
TAATTAGTGTGCATGGCTATTATTTTGAAGGGTCAGAGCTTTTAAAAAAATCTAAGTAGTTTTTCAACAATTGGGAAAATACAGTATGTGTAATTTTTAAATTATTTGTGGACTTCACTACTGAAGGTAATCAGAAACCAAAGATGTAACCTGGCCACTTAATGTTTCATGGATTTTAGGGGATTATGAAAAAAATTGTTATGGACTGCATGTTTGTGTTCCTCTACAATTCATATGTAGAGGGGGATAGTATTAAGAGATAGGATCTATGAGAGGTGATTAGGTTTAGATGAGGTCATGAAGGTAGAGCCTCCATGGTGGGATGAGTGTACTTATAAGTAGAGAAACAGATTAGATTTAATCTTTTTACTATACAAGAATATAGCAAGAAGTCAGCTATCTACAGCCAGGAAGCAGGGCCTTACCAGTCACAGATCTTCTGTGCTTTGACTTTGGACTTTCCAGCCTCTAGAACTACGAGAAGTAAATTTTTATTATTTAAGTCACCCAGTCCATGATATTTTTGTTATTCCAGCCCTAACTGACGAATGTAGAAAGTGACAATGAGAGGAGGGATGCTGCTCTAACAAAGCCCTGAGAACCTGGAAATGGCTTTAGAGCTGGGCAATTGGTGGAGGCTGGGAGAGTTTTGAAATGCGTAGTAGAAAATGCTGACACTGCCGTGAATGGAATTTGACAGGCGATTCTGGTGACGGCTGAAAGAAAAAAAGTTTCCATTTTCTTAGACGGAATCCATAACTACACAAAAATGGAAAATATAAATAATCATGTATGAAGTATCTATAGACATATGGAAGTTAAGAGCAATTTTAATGAGGACTCAGATGGAAATGAGGAACATATTATTGGACAATGGACAAAAGGTGGCCCTTGTTATAAAGAGGCAAAGAACTTGGCTGAATTGGTTTCATGTTCTAGTGTTTTGTGGAAGAAAGAACTTGCAAGTGATGAAATTGGATATTTAGCTGAGGAGATTTCTATTCAAAATGGTGAAGGACTGGCTTGGTTCTTCCTGACTGCTTCTATTAAAATTCAAGAAGAGCTAAATAAGTAGAAGAAAGAATTGTTAAGCAAAAAGGAACTGGGATTTAAAGATTTAGGAAATTCTTAGCCTATCCATATTGCAAAAATGAGAAAGCATGTTCTAAAGAGAACACCAAGGATGTGGCAGAGCGAATATTTGATAAGGTTAGTATGGGTGTGATCCACGAACTTAATCAACTATCCCAGCGGGAAAACTGCCGGTTTGAACTGAGC
>NW_012150842.1:310085-310385 GCF_000956105.1 Propithecus coquereli
ATACATTTTGCCCTCTTTCAGGCTCTTAATTCTGTTACAATAATAATTAGAAATGTTAAAAAATTGCTCTGCACAAGTATCATATAGAGGGATTTCATGTTACTCTGTCAGGGGATTAGATGTGATTACCATGGTAAAGGTAGATTCAAAGGGTAGATATTGTGAACCTAAAGCAGAGACAGCAAACAAGGTAATAATGATCTAAGTCTGTCCCATAATAAATTGCATCTTTATTTTTTTTATTGTTGTTTCAAAGCTTTATATTCATAATGGCTATCTAGAAATGAAAGCCTACTTTAT
>NW_012150842.1:310664-311761 GCF_000956105.1 Propithecus coquereli
CTATGGACATTGGCCTAGGGAAAGAATTTATGAAGAAGACCCCAAAGGCAATCACAGCAGCAACAAAAATAAATAAATGGGACTGGATCAAATTAAAAAGCTTCTGAACAGCCAAGGAAACTATCATGAGAGCAAACAGACAACCTACAGAATGGGAGGAAAATATTCACATGCTACACATCTGATAAAGGGCTGATAACTAGAATCTATATAGAACTCAGGAAAATCAGCAAGAAAAACAAACAACCCCATTAAAAAGTGGACAAAAGATGTGAACAGAAACTTTTCAAAAGAAGACAGACTAATGGCCAACAAACATAAGAAAAAATACTCAACATCTCTAATCATCAGGGAAATGCAAATCAAAACCACAATGAGATATCATTTATCTCCAATGAGAATGGCTTTTATCAAAAAGTGCCCAAACAATAAATGTTGGCATGGATGCGGAGAGATAGGTACACTCATACACTGCTGGTGTGACTGCAAACTAGTACAATCTCCGTGGTAAGTAATATGGAGATACCTGAAAGAACTAAAAGTAGAACTACCATTTGATCCGGCAATCTCATTACTGGGCATCTTCCCAAAAGAACAAAAGACATTCTGTAAAAAAGACATCTGCACTCGAATGTTTATGCAGCAGAATTCACAATTGCAAAGATGTGGAAACAACCCAAGAGCCCATCAGTACCTGAGTGGATTAATAAAATTTGGTGTATGTATACCATGGAGTTCAACTCAGACACAAAAAAACAATGTTGATATAGCACCTTTTGTGTTATCCTGGATAAAGCTGCAGCCCATTCTACTAAGTGAAGTATCACAAGAATGGAAAAACAAGCACTACATGTACTCACCATCAGATGGGTATTAAGTGATCAACACGTATATGCACATATAGTAGTAACATTCATTGGGCGTTAGGTAGGTGGGGGGGGGATGGGATCTATATATTCACACCTAATGGGTGTGGTGCACACCATCTGAGGGATGGACACACTTGAAGCTCTGATTTGGGCAGGGCTAAGGCAATATATGTAACCTAAACATTTTTACCCCTGTAATATGCTGAAATAAGAAAATAAAAATTAAAA
>NW_012150842.1:311811-313238 GCF_000956105.1 Propithecus coquereli
CACTATGGTAGGCTTTTCATGTATATTATATCATTTAATTGTCATCCGGTTTTAAATTATAAAATTGTAATCTCTATCAATTAAAGCGACCAGTGGCCATGTAACACAGTGCTGGCCAATGTGATTAGGCAGAAGACCCTTGGGAGGTATCTTTCCAAAAAGAAGCGTAGTGATTCTCTAGAAGGAAGCTTTTTGCATTTTTCCATTTACCCTTCCCTTCTCTCTGTTGGGAAAGTAGACATCATGCCTATAGTTGGTGCAGCATATTGCAATCATGGGGACAAAGGCCTACAGGAAGAAAAATATAGCAAAAACATAAAAGGAACCTAGACTACAGATGTCATACTGAGTCAATAAACCAACCCTGGTTTTCTTATTATGTGGAAAAATGAAGTTGTAAATTTTTTAAATTACTGTTAGTTTGGGGCTAAAAAAATTACTACACAGATAGAAAGTGAGAGGCTAGGATAAAACCTGGGTATTAGCAATTACAAAGCCAATATTTTTTCTATTTTGCCAACCTGTGTTCATATTTTCAAGGATCTCACAGATTTCGTGAAAAGACAGGCAAATAAATAGCTAGAGTAATAGTGGCTAGGATATCACTACTATAATTATTATAAACATAGTTTCATTAACACTTTTTTTCCATGTAATTCCTTTTGACAGGCTTCTGAATTTTGGAGACCTAACCTTGGCAGAATCCCTTTTGCCCTTTCTACTGCTTTTCAATCTCTTTTCATTCATCCTCCTATAATGTGTCTCCTGGTTGGCAGGAGAAAATTTTTATCATAAGAGAAAGAAGGAAAATGTCCATCATGACCAAGTGGGCTTCATCCCAGAGATGCAGGGATGATTCAACATACTCAAATCTATAAATGTCATTCACAACATAAATAGAAGTAAAAACAAAGACAATATGATCCTTTCAATAAATGGAGAAAAAGTATTTGAGAAAATTCAGCACCCCGTTATAAGAATGCTTAACAAAATAGGCATAGACAGCACTTACCTAAAAATGGTAAAAAACATATATGACAAAGACAGAGCCAACATCATACCGAATGGGCAAAAAACAAAAGCATTCCGGCTGAGAACTGGGACTAGACAAGGTTGCCCTCTAACACTACTTGTAATCAACATAATGCTGGAAGTCCTAGCCAGAGCAATCAGACAACATAAGGAAATCAAGGGCATCCAAATGTGGGCAGAAGAGGTCAAACTACCACTCTTTGCTGACAATATATTCTTATATCTAGAAACCCCCTAAGATTCTGGCATGAGACTACTGGAATTGATAAACAAATTCAGCAAAGTCTCAGGTTACAAAATCAATGTACAGAAATCAGTAGCATTCCTATATGCCAACAGCAGTCAAACTGAGAACCAACTCAAAGACTCAATACCCTTCACAATAGCAACAAAGA
>NW_012150842.1:318353-319224 GCF_000956105.1 Propithecus coquereli
TTAGAGCTACTCAAGGATAGTATACATCTCAGAGAAGTACAAAATCAAATTGAGAAAGGACTTCGCATTCAAAGTAACTTCTGTTTAGCAGTACCCGTTGTAGCACTGCTCCTTTTCTCAGCGTATTGACTAAGAAATCACAGAAGGAAAAAAAAAAGACAAAATCTTATAATGCTCATAAAAACTAAAACAGAACGATCAATCACCATTGGGTAGAATCCCCAATCACCACTGGGTAGAATCCCCTTTATATTTAGGAAAGGACTTGGGGGATGAAAAGCATTCAACCCAGGTTTGATTTCGTGGCATAACCTGACTTTGGCCTCATGGAAAAGAACTACAGTCATGTAAGAATAAACTTTGTTGTCTCTCAAAGCTTGATTTTGGTTCCTCCAAAAAAAATCTGGGAAATGTCTTCTTGTTCCCTAAGGACTGACTGTGAGGTAGACACAGTCCTGTTTCTTTCCCCTGACTTCAGTCACCTTGTGCTCTACCCCCAAATACTGATGGTCACCTTTTCTTTTCCATGCAGACAGAGACTTCAAAGCCCAACAAGCAGCTAAGAATCGGACTCTAAGTCAGGGCTGCTTTAGGGGATGCAGGTGTCTGTGGAAAGAGAGAGGAAGCCGCAGCAGGCAAAGAGGTGTTGTAAGACATGTAATGCCCAAGACCCAAATGTTACAGGGAGAAACATGAGAGCAGGGCACACCTTGCATTGCTCTTCTCCAGATATTACGGCAATTCAGACCAGAAGAGAAACAGGGTCATGTCCCTAAATTATATTTTGTAGAACTCATCATGAAATTTCAAGAAATTCTTTTATATGCTCAGTGTGGTTCTAGAAAATCTGATTTCTTTATCAAGAAATGTA
>NW_012150842.1:322189-323426 GCF_000956105.1 Propithecus coquereli
ATTTAGAAAGGAATTTAAGAGATTAATTCATTCTTTAATATATGACATATGTGCTTAGTATAAAAGCCAAAAACAGAACTTCCTTAACTTAAAATTTCATAATTGAGTGTTTATTAAATTAAATGTGCAATTTTAATATAAAACATATTATTATCTAAGTTTTTTCAAAAATCTGAGCATCTGGAATTATGTACACAGTATCTACGTGTACATATATGACTAAAATTTTAACACTGTTATATATTATGCATTATGACTTACATTCAAATACTATGCCAATAAATATAATTAATTTACTTCATTTCTATCATAAAATAAAATTCTCAATTTTTATTTCCCTAAGATTACCATTCAATTAAATGGTAGTGTCTTTAGCATTTTATAAATAAAAGTAAATTCAAAACAATTGAGTTTAATGTAGTTTGCCCTTCTTTCAACAATTATTAATACGCATGTATATGTTCACCAATACATATAATATCAGCAAAAGTAAATTTCAAGGAAAGAATTTGGTTTTATGTTGAGTTTCGATTAAGGTTTATTTTCCATTAAAGTAAATGAGATGACTTCTGTGGCAGGATGGTGTATTCGGTAGATTCACCTAATATTTTGTTTTATTAGAAGAGAATCTGATACTTCGTAGGTACTAATAAATTAGTGTTGATGAGATGAATAAATAAGTGATATTAGTTGATATCTGAGTCCCATTTTTACCCAAATTCTTTCCTTCTTGATGTTCTAAATTAGTCTAGAGATGACTTCCTTAATCTGACCTGTAACATGGGAAGGCTTGATGGAACATGGTCTCTAGTCTCCTCCTAGAACTAGTGTTCAACGATGGAATAAAATTTAAGAAACCTGCATGTTGTCTAATTCAGGTTGCCAGTAATGAAGTTGATTTCCCTTATCAGAGCAGTGTCATGCTTTGAGTAGACAATTTCAAATATTGCATATCTTTTTTTACTCGAAACACCCACAATCTGTGCTGTTTGTAATAAACACTGCCTTTTAGAGCTATTACTGTATCTATCTTCTTTGTCTGTCTGCTTTTGGACTTCCTTCACTCTTCCTCATTCCTCATCTTCATACCTATTGTAATCCAATGTTTTTTTTATATACTCTGTCTACGATTTATCTTAAATATATTATCACTTGTCAGTTTTGAGATTTAGCTTTATTTTATTCATGGCTCCATTGTTCTAGTTCATAATGATACTATATGGTATAGTTTTAAAAT
>NW_012150842.1:323476-324634 GCF_000956105.1 Propithecus coquereli
TTTAAGAGAGGCCTTTAGCATTCCAAGTTATTAATCATGGTACATAATGAAATAAAAATCTAGATAATTGATTAAAAATTAAAATATTTTGTTTTTCTCAGGACAAAAATGAAATATTAATACTAATGTTTAAAATATTGGAATAGAGCAGAAATGAAAAAGTATATGATACAACTAACTCTTAATAGCTTTAGGATATAGGGATGTTTTTTATACCTATACAGGCATATTTGACATTTTTCCAGACTGGTTGAAATTGGTGAAGCACATATTAATTGATTAAAAATTAAAATATTTTGTTTTTCTCAGGACAAAAATGAAATATTAATACTAATGTTTAAAATATTGGAATAGAGCAGAAATGAAAAAGTATATGATACAACTAGCTCTTAATATCTTTAGGATATAGGGATGTTTTTTATAACTATACAGGCATATTTGACATTTTTCCAGACTGGTTGAAATTGGTGAAGCACATATTAATACATAGACACTTTGTTTCTGTAAATTTCTGAAAATCTTTATTTTGTACTTCCAATAATATATTTACATATTAAGAAATGAAAAATACCTTAAACATTTACAACAAAGCAGATATGTTTTTTACATCTAGTTATATACAATCAACTATTTTCTATTTTGTTTAAGAATGCTTTTAGAGTAATTTTTAAATCTCTGACGGTTTTTGAGGGAAGTAAGACTGAATTGTATACTTTCTCACAGAATCTCAACTGCCTACTGAAATTCACACATGTAACCAACCATATGATGGCTGGTGGCACTGATGTCTCATATAGTAAAGAAGGGAAAAAGTTGGGGGCCTTCCATGTGTCATTCATTTTAAATTCACATTGTATCTTATTTTCAAAACTCTGAAATTATATTGCATGAATGTTACCTCCTCTGTCTAAACATTTTGATTTAATTTTCATATTAAAGTGTTTTTGAATGTAACATCATTCATGGAATCAAAAATAGAAGTTTGGCATTTATTCTCACACTCAGGAATATGCCTGCTTATGAGCCAGGTTTGAAGGGAACACACCTATAAAAAGAGAGTTTATAGATTTTAGAATAATCTCAACAAACTATTAGTTATTTTAGGAATATGAAATATCTGAAATAAAATAACCAAGTCCATAAAACTAAAACCACATG
>NW_012150842.1:328525-331001 GCF_000956105.1 Propithecus coquereli
TGAATCATGATTTTTCCAATGAATTTATTTCATGGTTTCACATTATCATATTATTTGGTTTTTTGATTGATGTTAATTTATCAATGTATTTTAACATTGAATTCTTTCACTATTCTATCAAAAATTTACTTCCAAAGCATCTATGTTAAGTAATTTTCGATGGATAAAACCTAAATACATTTCTGGGAGCTTCTACTTAAAGAAAGCCTTTAATGAATCACATTAGAATGTGAGTAATCCCATTTATCTGTTCTATGAGATCAGTTCAGGTTTCTAGAGATTGACTTTTTAAAGCAAGTTTCAATGGAAATGTAACAATTCAATACTTAATCCCACACTGTAAAATATGCTCAGACATATTGTGAAGAGACAATGGCATGATTCTGGTGTTTTATTTGCTACATTGTGTGAAACTGTCTTGCTATTTTTTAGACATATGTAAGGCAAGATATATGTGACTTTTGCATGTTATATTGAAACAACTGATTTGCATTTTCCTGTATAAGAATACCATTTGGTGTAATATTTTCAAAAATAGACTTTATATTACTTTATTCATCTTTGCATTTCTACTATTCTCTACAGTGAACAGAGGAGAATCATGGCAAATGTTTATTGAACTACAGGGACTCTACGATAAAATAAGAATAGATGAGATATACAGTATCCTCAGCTAATGCCTATGAAATAAATTTATTCCTGATATCATTGATACTGATTTGATCTCATTTGAGTTCATATTTAAAATTTAAATATTCCAATTTCTTTACATGTAACAACAGTTCAAGTGTTGAAAAGATTACTGTTGGTTTTTACATGTCGATGACAATTTTTCCAAATGTTTTTTATCTACTTTCTTGCTGTAATAAACCATCTTATAAGAAAAATTTTGACATTTTTAAGTAGGTCAAAATTTAACAATGATTCAGTATTCATTTTCTTCCAAATTATTATTTATTTGCTACAAGTAAATAAATCAGAGATGAGACTGTAAACAGACTATTTGAAAGTTAATGCCATTGTATTTAGTAAATTCCTGATATTTAAAATATTTCCTTATTGCTTCTAGAAGGTTCATTTCTACTTTACAAAATTCAATTGGTAGATAAGGTTCCAAGTACACATATGTATTTACTATAAAATAATTATATCTTTTAAAAAGCACAGTTCATATTGATTCTTTTATTTTTCAAATGTAGTGTTTTACTACTTATGCTATTAATTTTTTATTGTTTTTCATTATATAATTTTAAAATGTTGCTTAAAAAGTTATATTTTTTTCTTTGAAGGATCCTGCTGTAGCTGATTGATTTATAAGGTAAAAACAATAAAATTAAAGGAACTAAAACCCCTAACTTGAAATAAAATATACTTTTATGTGTGCATATGCTTTTAGTTCTGCTTCCATTTTATAAAAGATATCCAAAGATTCCAAAGATTGTACAAGTTAATAAACCTTCTGTGTCTTTCTTTAACAAACGAAAAAATTGGCTACTTAACTCCTAGCTTCAAAATACAAATGATCATCTACATCATCAGTCATCGATGGATTTGCTATTTGGAGTAAATACTAAGGAATGTTCTGTTAAAAGCATGGCTTTCAGCTGCATATTTTGGATGCTAACTTTATCGGAAACTGTACCATGAATATAATTTCTTTTTCTTTCTCTTCCTCTTACTCCCTCTGTTAGATTCACTCCCGAATGTCCAGCAGCTAACAGTATTAGTCAAATAAAAGCATTCACTAAATATTTGTTCATTCATTCAACATGTTACAGAAGATGGGTTTAGAAATACTATCTTTTATTTTCATTGTTGAAAAGGGTTCAGATGATGTAGCTGAACGAACTTGTGGTTAAAATTCTGAGGATATTTTTTCTTCTTTTTTATCATAGACAGATGATAATTAAAGAACAAAAAATTAAATATAAGTTGTTAATATGGCACAATGAAAATAAATTTAATGTGTTTAAATTTAGTTAATGCCATAGCTAAGTCTGAGTATTGGGGGGAGGAGGGAATATAATATATCTTCAATATAGTTTGTCTTTTTTCCTCCTAAAACAGGGCTGCACTGCACACAACTAAAATGTTAACTTTTTGTAGCTTTGTCTTTAGAAGAATGTTTAAGCTTATAATGTTTCCACATTTTTACTTAGCTAAAATATCATTTACTTTTCTATGCAGTGCAAAATTATTAAAGATTTAATATGAGCAATAGCTGTCCCCTATTTTATTCAAGAAAATTTCAAAGAACGTTTGTTTGATTTGTAACCAAGACATTATTAGAAAAATTTATATTATAATTAAAAGCGATACTTAAATACAGGAAATAATTTCCATAATCCCATCCACATACTAAAATCAACTAATCTATACTTGGCACTTTAAATATTTTAAAATTTAATCATTATAAATAGACTGTGAAAGTTTTATTCCAATATTATAAATGAAAAATTGAGATTCAGAATATTTA
>NW_012150842.1:332101-355529 GCF_000956105.1 Propithecus coquereli
GGGGGGGGGGCAAGGGCAACATACGTAACCTAAACATCTGTACCCCCATAATATGCTGAAATAAAAAAAAAAAATCCAGCTATATTTCCTGTGGCTTCTTTCCTTTCATGTATTTCTAAGTTTCCTATAAAATTATTCCCTATTCTTAGACCAACGTCCCATATTAATTTTTAGTCTGAAGTTTCTTTCCCTTCATTAATTATACTTATTTGCCTCTTGTCCTTGCTTGGCCACCAATCAGGAGGTGCTTTGAAGAATATCGGGTGATTTACTTAGAATCAGTGAATATGGAGACCGTAAAGGGCACCAGAAATTAGACATCCCGCGTCCCTATGTTTAAAAACGACATGGAGGGCGCGGGTCCCCAGGAGTTGCATATTTCTGAGGATCGACATCCAGTGGGAGCCCAGGCCTTGGGGCTCTCACGTCGAGTCTCCATTTATGAATTTTGTCATTCTTTCAGCTAACATACAGTGCTGCCGTACAAGTTTACTTCTTTCGCTTTTCCAATTACTTTTGTTTTCTGCATTTGTCCGTGCTATTTTTCTCCACAAAGCGCAAGCTGTTTGAAGGTAGGCATTAACTTCATCATGAAGTCCTGCTATGAATTTGAATTGTCTCACTGAATGTTTCATAATTTAATCAAGAGATTAGATGCTCTTGAAAAATATTACAAATGGAAAGCTATATAATACATATTTGTGATACCAGAAAATGCTATTAAAATAAGCACATGATTTTTCTGATGAAATCAGAAAGCTCGTATCAAGTCTTAACTCTGTGTATGAAACAATCAAATTCTACGAAAAGAGACTTTCACAGAAAAAGCAAATAGAAATCAAAGAAAAATTTAAAATCACTTTCTTAGTTGATCTTGAAATGCATATTTTGTTTTCACATTCAAAAAGGTATCAAGAACTGATTTAGCATTAAGATCAGTGACACAATACCTCAATTAATACTTTCTATCTCAGTATCATTCTAAAATAAGAAAATGTATTTATTTCTTATTTGATAACAGGAAGGGTAATCAATAGTCATTGAGAGCTTTTACTGGTTAAATAAACTTAGCTCTATGAATGAGAAAATTTAAAGTATTTATTACTATGGAAGATCTAAAGTTATTATATTTTACATTTCAACTAAAATTATAACAGTTCCCAAAGCCAAATTTATGACATCTTTAAATACAGATAATTTACAGACCAGGTAATCCACATTTAAAATTAAATATTTCCCTAAAATAGAGACATATATACTTATTTGTATCATCTTATTTGAATAAAATAGTATTAAATGAGATTGTAACAAGAATGTAATCGATGGGAGAACACTTTCTGAATGGGAACCAATGTGGCAGATGCCCAAATCGCCGGGGCCTTAAGCACCCTGCTTCTTCACCTCCTCTCATTTCTAATTTCTACTGCAGCCCTAAAAATCCAAACATGAGACCTAATTACTCCTGAGTAAAGCCTCCTCTGGTCATCATTTGAATTACTGATTGCCTAATATTTTAGTAGCAAGATCTCTTAGCCAGAGAGAAGATAATCCACTCAGTCCCAACCTGGAACTATGTATAATCTGGTCATGTTTCTGTGGCCAGTAGTGCTCCATATAACTGGGTAAAACCCATGCAGGAATGAGTCCAAATGTGGATCTCATTGTCACTCATCAACCTAGGTTATTTTGAACCCAAGAGTTCTGTAGACATGAATGTGTTTTCAAAAAGGCTTCTGTTGCTGACTTGTAACTAGAAATGATACATCACTATTCTTGAGCCAGGGTAAGTAACCCAAAAACACATGTTCATCTTCTCCCATTGTAAGAACTAGATCATTCCTACACTATTACTGAGAGAAAGAGAATATGCATCATTATGGAAAATGCTGTCTGGACATATGGATATCTGAATATTAATGCTATTTACATCTAGAAAAAAATCCAAACTAGATATTTGATCAAACCATTGACACTTTTGCAAAAGTTTAGCCTTTATTTAATTCCACAACCTTATAAAACATTTTTATTACTTCTCTACTGCCTTTTAATTAAGAAAAAAGTTTTTCTGATTATGAATGGAATGATGTCAAATGAAAGGTTTGTACAGAATATATTGGCAGATACAGTGTGTATTTTGTTAGCAAAAAGTTTTGATTTACATTTTTAAAATCCTTTCAGATGATGTAGTTTATTTTAAAAAAGATGTAACCATTCCTTAACATAAACATGCTATATGTTAGAAGCAGATGTACAAGTTTGTCATCAAAATGAACAAAATCAATTTCTTTACAACCAAATGGCAACATCTGATTTTACATCTTGGAATTCATTGCAAGTAAATGAGCGTGATCGTCTCCTAAGATTTGTTGGTCTCTGAGGTCTTCCTTCTATCAGGTCTAAATAGATGTCAGATTTCAGGAAACGTGTGTAACTGTCTTGTTCCATGAGCTGATACACTCTGCTTTGTGCAGCATCGAAACTGTGGAGCGTGGGTTGGGTGATACTCTTAGTAATGATTTCTTTGGTGTGAAAATCAAGGTTAACCTGGATAAACAGAAAAAAATGTGTAATTATTGTCAGTATAGGACTGACACAATGTCGGAAGGGGCATAGTGTACTGGATGCTTGGGTCCTCTTATGCGTCTAGGGATCCAATGATCTATTCTGGATTAGCATTTTATCTGGCTCTTTCTTCTCTTCCTATGCTCCTGGTCCTTCTTACTCTCTGCTAATTTAGAATAATGGAATATTGCAATGGTAAGTATCATAGAGATCATTAGGTTAACTCACTCATTTTCAAAATGGGAACTAGACTTCACAGAGGTTAAATTATTTGGGCTATGGGAAACAAAGAGCTTGGAGCATATTTGGGATTTCAATATGGGGCTTCTATTTATCCCAGTGCTCATTTCATTATGTTATGATTCTTTCCTGTAAGCAAACCTGTGCTAAAGCATGAATGTCTTTTACAGATAAAATTCTTTAATGGCTTGTATTATAGCACTGCTGAAATATCAGATTCTGATGGGGGTGTGTTTTCACGTAGGGGCCTTTTCTTACCCCTTATGGATAAGACATACAACTAGCTGCCTTTTGTTTTTAATCTATGTATAAGGTTGGGTTTGGGGAAGACAGAACCATACATTTAGAAAAAAACAGACTGAAACATTGAAACAAGAAAAATGACCATTTTTTGTGGAAAGATATCCACATAGCCACTTCTACCCTGTGGACAGTACTAATTTAGAGTCAAATAAAACTCTTAACAGTGACAGACTACCAGTTCTACTACCTCAGTGAAGAAGCACTATTTTTGGACCATGTAATAGGAGCACAGACACTCTATTTAATTAACATATGAGGACAGTCAAGTAATATTTGCTAGTCTTATAACCATTTCAACCATTGCATCACACAATTACCTCATATTGAGTTTGGGGTCAAAGAAAACCACTATTTTTTTTTTTTTTTTTACTCGAACCATTGCCCAGGTAGGTTTACCTCATCTTTCCATTATGAGATTTTTCTTTTAACCTATGTTAAAGTAGAGGTATAACACTTTTGGGCAAATAAAACTGTGTATAGGTAGATGAGCTAAAATAAAAATGGTACATGATACAGACTTCTTGAAATCTTTTGCCTTTCATCATGTATAGAAATCTTTAGTTTCTACGTGAGGTTGCTTGTGCTAAGGTGATTAATATGGATAAGTGAATGAATTTAAACTTTGCAATTAATTGCATTCACTCTTAGTCTCAAATGAAAATAACTCCGAGGAGTGACTTCAAGTAAACCTTTCATTTCATAATAACATCTTACAATGTATTGTGTTTATATACATGTAAAAATCTATATAAACAACCATTTTTGCATCAGCAAAATCCTAAACTTTCTGGTTGAATGTATGGGGGTATTGATTTGATGAAGGTAGATTGTCTCAAAAATTTAGACCTGAATAGACATTTCTCAAAAGTAGAAATGCAAATGGCAAAATGCCATATTGACAAAAATCCTCAACGTCACTAACCATCAGGAAAATGCAAATCAAAACCACAATGAGATACCACCTTACCCCAGTCAGAATGGCTATTATCAAGAAGACAAAAAATAACAAATACTGGCAGCGATGTAGAGAAAGGGGAACTTTTATACACCGTTGGTGGGATTGTAAATTAGTACAGCCATTATGGGAAACAGTATGAAGGTTCCTAAAAAAATAAAAATAGGACTACCATATGAAAATAGGACTACCAGATGATCCAACAATTCTACTACTGGCTATATATCTAAACAGTATGTTGAAGAGATATCTACACGCCCATGTTCATAGCAGCACTATTCAAAATAGCCAAGAGATGGAATCAATCTCAATGTCCACCAAAGGATGAATGAATTAAAAAAATGTGGTATATATACATAATGTAACACTATTCAGCTATTAAAAACACCAAATGCTATCATCTGTAGCAACATGGATAAACCTGGAGGGCATTAAGCGAAATAAGCCAGGAGTAGAGCTACAAATACTGTGTGACCTCACTCATATGAAATCTAAAAAGGTTGATCTCATAGAAGCAGAGAGTAGAACAGTGGTTAGCGGAAGCTGGGGAGGAGGTAGAGGGATGGGGGAAAGGTTAGTCAATGGGCACAAAGTTATAATTAGGAAGAATAAGTTTTGGAGTTACATAATGTGGTTGGATGAATATAGCTAATAATAATGTATTGTATTTTTTTTTTTTGAGACAGAGTCTCACTGTGTTGCCCGGGCTAGAGTGCCGTGGCGTCATCCTAGCTCACGGCAACCTCAAACTCCTGGGCTCAAGCAATCCTCCTGCCTCAGCCTCCCGAGTAGCTGGGACTACAGGCACGCGCCACCATGCCTGGCTAATTTTTTTCAATATATTTTTAGTTGTCCGATTAATTTCTTTCTATTTTTAGTAGAGACGGGGTCTCGCTCTTGCTCAGGCTGGTTTCAAACTCCTGAGCTCAAACAATCCACTTGCCTCGGCCTCCCAGAGTGCTAGGATTACAGGCATGAGTGTATTGTATATTTTAAGATAGCTTGAAAAGTAGATATTGAATGTTATCACCACCAAAGCAATGATAAATTTTTGAGGTGATACATATGCTAACTACCCTGATTTGATCATTATACAATGTACCCCATAACAGTAGACACTGTATCCCCTAAGCAGGGACAATTACTATATGTCAATTATAAATACAATTTATAAAATAAATTTGGAAAAATAACATTCACATACTTAAAAATGAAATTCTTATTACCTTAAAAAATTTTTCAAACAGTTATAAATTTTTACAATCATCTTTACTGTACCTCTTGTGGAGCATCATTCTGTATAAATTTCTCATAGATTGCTTTTGCTTTAAGGATAATTTGTTGAGGTTCCTGGCTTTTCTTGAAATCTTCACAGGCTTTCCAAAATTCAATGTTTTCCTCACTGAATTCAGTTTTAAGAAATCTGGTAAAAGCCTCCAGTCCATCTACCATGAAAATAAATAATAACTGTAAAATATACTATTCGATATTAAAATATCACTGCAAATAGTAACAGAAAACTATGTCTTCCATCTAACGCAACACATGGCACATATCATTCACAATACACATGATGGACTTCACATAGTTTTCACAACTATGAAAGGTATTATTTCTGTTGAAATAAGGCCAGTGTCACATTTAGACCTAAGAGTAAGAGGACCCCTAGTGCGGACCTCGCTTTATGTCTCTTTTATCCATGCCCATTCCAGAGTGTGAGGGGTTATTCCACACAGCCAAGAAGCCATTGCCCTCGGAACCTCTCCCCTCTACCTCTAGACCATGCTTCTGCTACTCAGGGTTCTGGGATTCTCTGCCCCAAAGCTCCATGTTTCCCGAGTTCACAGAGACCTCTTTCCCAAGTCCATTCATCAAAAGTGCACTGACTCACTGCTACTCATACCCTTAGGCCTGAGTGTGGACAGGGCTTTAATTTTCAGCCTGGAGTGTCTACCCAAAGCCACGAGGAGGCCTCTTGTAGAACCAAATCACAGGGGGGAAGAGAAAGAAAGGCCGTATGTATAGCATGGAACATACTGAGGATTTTAAATTCGAATGTAATCTTCCAAGTGGTTTACAAAGTGTATTTGTCAAAGTAGAAGGATTAAATATATATATTTAAACAGTTGTTAGCTTGATCTATAACTCCTGAACATTTAGACATATAGTATGAGGCCTTTTTTTTTTCACTTATGTCTTGAGTGCCATTAAATGTTAGGGGCAGGTAGCACATCTTTTGGAAGACTACCTGGGCTTAAATTCATGTTCATCTAGTTATTATGTGGCCCTGAGTGAATTACTTTTCCTTTCTGTGCCTTAAAATTAAAATAATAATGATACCTACCTGATAGGGCTGTTTAGAGCATTAAATGTGTTAAAATATGCAAAGTGTTTAGAACAGTGACGGGCAAATAGTAAGAACTCCATAAGAATTTCAGTGGTGGTGGTTGTGATGGTGATAATGATGATCTTGATGATTTTCGGTTATTGAAGGCTCGGCAAGATAAAGTTTACATAGCTAAAAAAGTGGCAGACTTTGGATCAAATCTAAGAAAATCTGACTTCAATACTAAAGCTCTATCAACTACTTTTGACATTGTAGATTTTTGTTTTGGCTTATAGGCATTTTAAAAATTAAACTTCTTTATTTTGATAAAATTATAGTCACATGTACTTATAGGAAATAATAGAGAGAGATCCCCATGTATCCTTTTTTCCAGTTTCCAGCAATCTAACAACTTGAAAAACTATACTGAAATATCACAACTAGGAAATGACATTAGTTGATCAAGATATAGAATAAGTATAACCCATGTTGCCCTTTTATAACCATATTCATATGTCTCCCACACTTAACTCCTCCTTAACCCTAAGAACCACTAGTCTGTCCTTCATTGCTATAATTTTTGTCAATTCAAGAATACTATATAAATGAAATCACATAGTAAATATTATTAGGGATAACTTTTCACACAGCATAATTCTCTGGAGATTCATCCAGGTTGATGCATTTATCAACAGTTTGTTTCTATTCATTGCTATATTATATTAATACACCATGGTAATGATAGGGATATACTACCATTTGTTTAATCAGGCATCCATTGAAGAACATACATGCTATTTCTAGCTTTTTATTATTTTTTGGTCATTATAAATAAAGCTGCTATGGAAATTTATGTGTAGGACTTTTTTATGTAAATGTAAGTCTTCATTTCTCTGGGTTAAGTCCCAAGAAGTGAAATGGCTTTGTTGTATGGTAGTTGTGTTGCAAAAGCATGAGCGAAGGGAAATATATTTCTAATGGATTTTTCAAATAAACTTTCTCAGAGGAAATTGCCCTTTAGTTGGATTTAAATAATTTTTAGCAATCTTTCCTGAACTCCTTTTTCCTTACTCCCAACTGTATTTTATACATATTGTTGGCACCTGGAGACAAAATGAAGCATTACAAACAATTTTAGAAAATAATAGTTTTCTGAGTTGAATGTTGGTATCATTAAAAGATTTTAATTTCATTACAAGCAATCATTAAAAGAAAAATCTTCTCTTGACTTCAAATATTCCTCTAGCTACTGACTCATATCTTTTCTTCTTACAGATATCAAGTCTATAAGTTTCCTACACTTGATCTCTTAATCTCCTCTACCTCATTTATTTCCCAACACACTAAATATGGTTTTATTCAACATTTTACTTAACTTATTTTTTCCAAATTGACTTAATGTTATATTCAGTGAACTTTTTTTTTCAGTCCATATGTTACTTTATCTGTTTACAACAGTAGGCATGGTAAAGATTTGTCTGTAATTCTCTTTGATGGCACCTAAACTCCTGAGTTTCCTTGTACATCTGACTATTGCATCTCCAATTTCTTCTCAGCTCATCCTTTTTCATCCTTCCCTTAAATTCCATGTCCTGGAAAATCACTGCAACCCCCAAATACAATCAATATGCTGATGATTCTCACAACTCATCTCCAGCCTCTTTCCTGAGCTACTAGCTCACATCAACCAACATGTGGGAAACATCGCCATTGACTTTCCCATCAAAATAGTCATGGCACAGCTGCGTTTATCATCTTCATCCAAGATCCTCCCTGCATATGTTTCCTATTCAATGGTACCATCAACTCAGGGACTTAAACCAGAACCTTGGCACTTATCCTCAGGGATGCCCAATTTCCCTCACACCTCACACACAGTTGATAATCAAATGTTCTCAATTTTACTTCTTTCATATATCCTACATCTGTCTTTTTCTTTTTATACAATCTGTAATCCCTTTTATTCAGACCAGAATTATGTCATGTAGATTATTATTAGAACCTCCTAACTGGTGACTCTGACTTCAGATTTCTCTTGATTTTTCTACCTCTAACCTCTTAGTTTATTATACACCCTCTAGTCAGTATGTATCTTTCTACAGTACAAATTTCATTGTGATTATTCACTGGTTAAATTTTGCAATCATGCCCTTCATCTCTTCTCACTATCTTTTTTACACTCTAAGTTCTAGTCACAGAGAAACACACATAGTTCCGTGCACATGCCATGATCCTGCATCTCTTACTTAGCTTTAGCTCCTGTTCAATACACTTTTCCCTTCCTACTCTAATCTCATCAAAGTAATTTCGTTAACCTAATCCTTACCGTCCATGTCCATTGAGGTTTACATCACAGGTCATCTTGTCTGCAAAGACTTTGCCAATCCCTCAAGAATAAGCTAGGTGTCCTTCAGATACGGCTTCCTAGTACACTGAGTAACATTTAAAATATCCTATTGGGTGCCTGTTAACTTTTGTTTCCCATGCTACACTGTGAGATTCATAAGATAGAGACCATTGTTCAATTTGCCACCAAATCCCCAGTACACAGCATGAAGAAATCATTCAAAATTATTTATTAAAAGAAATAATCAATATATAATTGAATTGATATAAAAATATATAATTTCATTTAAAAAACATGAAATAGTTTCAGAAAATGCTTTGTATTTTAAGTGAAACATCAGATCTATCTTTACAAAAGAAACTCACAATCAGAGCCAGCAAACATTAAAAAGCAGAAAATGACACAAAAACTCAAAAAACCCTGTCCTATTGTAAATATGGACAAGTATATGTAATAAAAATTATACCAGTTCATTTAATAAGTTGATCTTTATCTTAGCCAGATGCCATTAAATGTTTAATTAATATTCTAATTTCATCCTTCACAATTAAATTTTTTATTATGATTTGGCTTCTTTGGGCATATGAAAAGGTAGAGAAATGGCTACCAGTGACAGTTTTATTTCTGAATCTATTAATATATTATTAGGTTGGAACTCAGCCTCATGAGTTTTGCCAATGTGAGCCTTCTACTGGGATTTCGGTCCTTCTTAGCACGCTAATGAGATGACAACATAAATTTTGAGAACTTGCAAGGCTGAAGTTTGCGTTAGATGTCAGTTTATATGACTTCAGACAAGCCGGCGAACTCTTCTGGAGGTACACTGCTGACTCTCTTAGATATCACTATGAGTTATTCAAGAATATTCTTAATTCGATAGTGTATTCCTAACTTTGGTCACCTATCTTATTACATTTGTTTATTCCTTATTACATTTGTTCAGTTTCCTGAACTTGTCACTGAAAAGATCATTAATTCATTGAAAAAATTTTACTGCATGCTGTGTTCCAGACACTGTTCTAGGTACCAGGGACCAGCAATTTAAAAGGTAGACAGTATTTGATTTGGTATTTAATCTATAGAGTCCTACCTTAAATAAAAGAAAGTATTACTATTAAATTATAAAGAAGAGGAGAGTTGTGACAGAGTAACAGGAATCAGACTTGTCCTCCAACAATAAATAACTCTAAACCTGGACAAAATATGGAGGCAGTAATTTTCAAGCAGAGTACAACTGGCCACAGGGCCTGGGAACAGGTAAGAAGAGAAACACATGACGTGAGCGCTGGGTTTACCCTGGCTTTCTGCCCAGGCACACGTTTAAGACTGGAATGGATGAAGATAGAGCCTAAGCAAAGTACAAAGTCTTGCTGAATTGAGGAGACAAGAGATAAGAGTTTGAGAATCACGATGTACTTGGAATTTGTGAGTCAGGGCAGTGATACAAAGGGAAACATGTGGAGGGTGCAGGACAGTTCAGGCGTCCTTGGATCAAGCCAGGTTACCAACCCCCCCCCCTTCTGCTTGTTGTTGTCAAGAACAACTGCAGAATGGGCTGGGAATAAAACATCCTGAGATAAGGAGAGGCTCTGTTCCCATGCCCCCTAGAAACTGCAATTCCTGCCCGGCGCATAAAACCCAGGACAGGATGATTTCTGGGGTCTCTTAGCTGCCGGTGCCACTGGAACATCACAGACAAGATTCTATCCACTCTGAGCCTTGTAGGACCAACGCAATGTGAATAGTAGACTTCTACTATCTCTTGCTGCCTATTTGTGAGTAATAAAGCTGCTTTGCTTAACCAGTTGTGTGTGTTCTGTCTCACTGGGCTTGTGCAAGTAGTCAAAATTGTAGCCCAAGATGCCCTGGGCTAAACTGGCAACCAGTGCACAGTGAATCGGCTTCACATGGGGGCCCAGAAGTCTGCGTGCAGTTTTCCTTCAGATCCTTGACTGAAGGCTGGGCTGCACATAGGTAAGGGAAATTCTGTAACGTCCAGAACAGTGTAGCTGCTGTGGGACTGAGTTGTAAATGAAAGATGAGAGTTTTCATAGGTCAGGATGACTTTAGATTTCTGGCTCAGCCACAGAAGAGATACCCAAGAAGGCCTTGTTTTTGGCATAAATATTATGCCTTAGGGTAAGGGTGTTGTCCTAGTACAATAAAAACTCTAAAAGAGAGCAAGTTTAAAGGGTCAAATCAGCCAGAAAGAACCACCAATGATTTAACTGACTGCCAGAAAAATAATTCAACATTCTTTAAAGGAAGACAACATAATCTAGACTCCTATATCTTCTTCCATGCTCATATACAATATAAGATTATTAAGCATGCAAATAAATTTCTACTGTGACCCATTATCAATATTGTTTGTTGATAACAACAAAATATTAATAAAAACAGATCACAATTACCTAAAATGTTAGAAATGGCAACAAAAACATTAAAAGAGATATTATAAATATCTTGAAACACACAAGATTAAAAAAGACAAAATTAGTGAATAGATGCAAAAACTCAACAGAGAAATTGAAATTATAAAAAAAGTCACATTCAGATTCTATAACTGCAATGTAAAATATTTAAAATAAAAGATTCCTTGGATGAGCATGACAACAGATTAAAGACTACAGAAGAAGGGATGAGTATACTGGCAGACAGTTGGATAGAAATTATTTAATCTAAAGAGGGCAGGGAAGAAGGAACAACAATAACAACAACAACGACAACAACAAAATGATGGAACAAATAGAAAATAAATAGTAAGATGTTAAATGCAATAACATCTATATCAATGATGATACGACATTTAAATGGATTAAATCAGAGATTTTATCAGATTGGATTAAAAATTAACACCAGACTATATATTGGCCATAAGAGACACATCAAATACAAAGTATCAGAAAAGGAATGAAAGTGATCCACAATAAAGAGGTTAAAAATAAGAAATCTGATTAAAAAACTCTTATGTGGCTTGATAAAGTAACTTCAGAATAAGGAGTATTTCTTTCATAATTATAAAATAGTCATTACTAGTACATAACAATCTTAAATATATATAAACTTAATTCAGAGCTTCAAAATACATGAAGCAAAACTAACAAACTGAAAGAAGTAGAAAAAATCACAATTAGAGTTGTAGATTTAAATGCTCATCACTCATTGATAGAAAAATAGACAGAATATCAACAATATGTAAAGCATAAACAACACTATTACCTAAATTGACTTAATTAGCAATTACAAAACACTATACCCAACACATCTTTTCAAGTGCACAAGAAAGATTACCCAAGATAGACTATATGGTAGGACAGAAAATGAGTCTAAATAAATTCCGAACACTTAATAATCTTACAGATATGTCCTTTTCCTACAAGGGGTTTAAATTAAAAATCAACACTTGTAGCATAGCTAAAGAAGCTCCAAATATTTGGAAATAAAACAAGATACTTATAAATAATACATATGTCAGAGACAAAATCACAAGGGAAATTAGAAAATACTTGAATCATAGTAAAAGTACAGCACATCAAAATTTGTAAGCAGCAGCTTAAACAGTAGTTAGAGGGCAATTTATTGCATGAAATGGTGTACTAGTATAAGAAAAAGATTATAAAAATCAAGATCTAAGTTTCCACTTTAAGAAGCTTGAAAAACAAAAACAAATTGAACCCACAGAAAGAAGAAGGGGAAAAATAAAAACAAGAGCAAAAGTCTACATAATAGAAAACAACCTACAAAGAAGATAAACGAAGCCAAAGTATAGAACCCCTAGCAAGACCGTTTCACATTGGGAAGCAAACCAGGGGTATTACCAGGGATCTTACAGATATTATAAAAATGAATATTATGAATGATTTTATGCCAGTAAATATAATTTATATGAAATGGACAAATTGATTAAAAAACAATAAAACCTATCCAAACTGACACTGAAGAAATGGAAAATATGATAGCCCTAAATCAATTAATAAACAGATTTTTATAATAAAATATCTCCCCCTCCAAAAAAATCTGTGGAGACACATTTGGTGAATTCCATCAAACCTTTAAGACAAAAAAGTACTCTAATTCTGTAATTCTTATGCAATTTCTTCTAGAAAACAAAGAAGGGATGAATACTTTCCATCTCATTTTATAAGAGTAGAATAACTCTAATACCAAAACTTTACAAATATTATATCCCATCATCAACAAAAAAAAGGAAAAGAAATAAAGAAAAGAGAAAGAAGATCACACACCAATATCTCACATGATCACAGATGCAAAGATTCTGAACAGCACATTAAAATATTAAATCCAGCAATTTATAAAGAGGAAGCAAACACTCTGGCATTATAGATGGAAAAATTATGAAATAAAGAAGTTATAACTTTCCTTGTCTGCTCAACTAATTTTCATTTATATTTCCATTTCTTATATTCAATGCTCTCTGGAACTATTCCTCATGGTCAGTAACTGTTTCTCATATAAAAAGTTCCATATAGAATGAAGCAGGATGAATGAATCTCTACTGGCAGATTCATGGCTATAACTGAGAGGTTTTGCATTAATACATGTTTAGAGGTTTTGAAGGCTAATTGTTGTTTATATGCATTACCTCATTTAATTTTCATAAAAGATACCTGGAATATGTCCTATTTTAGTTTTCATAGATGAGGAAATTGAGTTTCAGATAAGTTTAATTGTCCCAGATTTCGCTTTTCAAAAAAAAAAAAAGTATAGAATTCTATGTCTCTCAGGAAGGCAGTGTTTCCTGTGGTCGGCAGAAAAACACCCCTCCACAAACGTCCATTTCCGAATCCCCAACATCTGTGAATATATTACCTTACATGGAAAAAGGAACTTTGCTGTTGTGACTGTTGTTCAAGACCTTGAGATGGGGAGATTATCAAGGTAAATCCAATCAAATCACATGAGCCCTTAAAAATAGAAAGCTGGGCGTGGTGGTGTGCTCCTATAGTCCCAGCTTCTTGGGATACTGAGGCAGGAGGTTCACTATAGCCCAGGAGTTCAAGGCCAGCCAACCCCATCTTTAAAGAAAATGTGCAAGAGGAAGGCCAACGAGTGGGTCAGAGAGACGTGACGTAAGAAGGCCTTGAGTCTCAGTTGTTGGCTTTGAAGATGGAAGAAGATAGTGGTGAGCCAAGGAATGTGGTGGATTCTAGAAGGTGGGTGTCTTTGTCCATTCTGTGTTGCTATAAAGGAATACCTGAGGCTGGGTAATTTATACAGAAAAGAGGTGCATTTGGCCACAGTTCTTCAGGCCGTACAAAGAGCATAGCACGGGCATCCCCTCCGCTCTTGGTGAGGGCTTTTGTGCTGCGTCAAACATGGTGGAAAAGGTGAAAGGGGAAGTCGCGTGTGCAAAAAGGACCAAACGCGGGGCGTGTCCTCCTCTGTAACAACCCCTCTCTGGGAGCTGATCCATCCCTCCGAGAACCAACCCGGTATCGCGAGAGTGAGAACTCACTCACCACAGAGAAAGTCGCCGCCATTCACGAGGGATCCGCACCGGGACCCGAAAACCCCCCACCTGGCCCCACCTCCCACCACCACACTGGGGGCCAGATATCAATGTGAGATTTGGCGGCGACAAAAAAACCATTTCCAAACCACAGCAGTGGGAATGGCCCTCAGTTTGTAGCCAGCAAGGGAACAAAGACCTTGGTCTAAAACTATAAAGAACTTAATTCTGCCAATGGCCCAAATGAGCAGAAAAGAGGGTCTTTCTCAGACCCTCCCCAAAAGGACAAGCGCCCGCTGAAGGCTTGTTTTTATTCTGATGAGACCCATACTAGATTTCTGACTTACAGAACTATAAGACAATAAAATCGTGTTTTCATCATTAAAGTTGTGATTAGTTGTTACAGCAGCAGCAGGAAACCAAAATAGTCCTCAAATTATGTTTTATATGTCGCCATTTATTTCTCCTCTATGTAGAACTTGTCCTCATTATCGTGAAACATCTTTTTTTTTTTATGTTGTTAGCAATCTTTTTAATATATTAGACTTCTAGGAACCTAATGTTTAAGAATCAGTAGTCAGAAAAGACGTGACAACCTACAGCGTTATAACATGGAATGACCCCAACGACTAGCACAGTGAACAGGTGACAGATGCCTCCCTGCACCACGGCTTCTGCCACTGGAGCTTCCACCGGGGCCCACAGCGGTCCCGCCATTCCTTTTCCTCAGTGTATTGACCCTGACCACCAGATGTCAGTAGTTAGACGCTGGTGAAGAAACTAGGCAGGTAACGGAAGGTTAGGCTCACCAAGAATTCGAGAAGGCATTGCAAGACTGACAAGCAACTTTCAGAACTTACCTACGGTCATCAGATGCTAGAAAGATAATTCCTAGTCAAACACACCTGTATCATGAAGGCCTTAGTGCCAAGCGGTTTCCGAGCGAGTCAGCAAACTCTGACCACTGAGAAGCAGCAAGAGTGGTCAACGTGAGTGATAGTTAATTGTTCTTATTTCTCTGACTCAGTGTGTTATTTTTAAGGTTTTTCTCACACTGAGCTTTGTGCTTCTCTCAGAATGTAAAAAGGAAATATAAATGGACAACGGATCTTGAAGCATTTTGATACCTAGTGGATTTTCCCCAAATACCTAAAAATATATAGGTTTTCAGAGTAAAGTTAATGTTCTATCTACCAAAATAAGCTCAGAAGTGAACGACGGGGATTCGATGTGCCGGTTGTACCACAGCCTCTCAGCATATAAGCACCACTGGGGCTGTTGTTCTTCAGCGTGTTCCTGTTTGATTTTCCTTCCCAAAACTCCTTTTACCATCAGCATCTCAGTACCTGGACTTGTAAAAAAGCAGTTTGTGCCATCACTATTGTCCAAGACGACCTTCCTTTAATTTTTGAAAACTAAATGACAATATCCTCTCCACACTTCAGGTGAAACTGAAGCCTTAGGCTAATGACTTTATGAAATCAGCAGAGTAAGTACCATTTGGCTGCTATTTGACAGCAGCTTGAAAATTTCTTCCTTTTCCATTTGTGTAACTTAGAAAATGGTTTTATTGCCTAGTCTCTGATTTTACTAGTCTTTTTTTTTTTTTTTTATTTCTCTATCTTCTTCTATAATGATCCTGGAAGGAAATAAGGAGACTAAGGCAAAACATGCCTTTCAAACCCTAAATTGTAACCGAAGTAGAATTTTGAAATGTGGGGCAATGTTTAGGTCTTTAAAAGCCAAATAAAAACAAAAACAATCATCTGTACACCAACTGGCTTCAGTAAAAGTTTAAGTAGTTAGCCCCAGCCTCTGGCCAGATCTACTAAAAAAAATTTCTTCTTGAGAACTTTCCCCTTGGTGAATATTTAGTGTAATAGAAACCAGCAGCTTAGCACCTATATTTCCTTCCTCTTCTAAATTTCTAAAAGGCTTGTCCTTTTTCCCCAAAATTAATATCCATTTTTACTGGATTAAATTCTAAAAAAAAATTGTGTTCTCACAATTCATCTCTAATAACTATCTTTAGAACTGATAGGCTTTTTTAATTTTCTAATAGAATTTGAGAATTTCTTGTTTCTTATGGCAGGATCAGTATCTTGGTATGCTTTGTTGGTAGTTTCTATAAAGTAGATTTCTGAAGAGAATTTCTTGACTAGATATTAGGAAACAATTGGAAGCAAGACAACAAAATGATTGTGAGAACATTTTTAGATAACTCTAATAAAAAAAAGCAGTCATATGGAAATGTGCCCTATGCCGACATTAAAAAAGCATATCATTGGGTGTCATTGTTCTGTCTGTGAATGATATAGGTCCTGCCTTTCCCCCTTTCACAGTAAGAGGAATTTTAGCTTGTCCTTACTTGATCCTCTGTTACTATTTAAATGCAAAAAGCAAAGTAGGCAAAATAAAGTACCTGCTATATTAAAATGAGAGAACAGTCTGTTTCAGTTCAGATCTAGTTTAGAAAGAAGTAATTATCTGTTTCATTTGGTTTATAAATAAAGTTGCACTGACCCCAGCTAAGGGATGGACTCTATAAATTTCAATTTACTATATTGTAGCTATATGTCATTCATAAGTATGAATTTATTAGTTTTTAAATACTAGATTATTCATAACATGCTCTACTAAATAATTGTCATGATTTTAGAAAGATACAGCCATTACTTTTCTTATTAATAGATATCAATTATAATAAAATGTTTTGTACTGACATCTAAAAGGAATTGTCCATGTGATAGACAACCAAAATTGTTACTTATTAGAAATAACCTTTTACCTATCTTTTAATTATTTCTGAAACACTATCAACATGAGGACTGTGTTATATGCTTGAAAGAATATTATTTGCAATAGTTAAAAGCGTTGTTTGTTAAGGTTCTACCACATTCCTATATGCCTTCTCTTGGCATATAGGAATTAAATTCCATTTAATTTTCACAATAGCCCTATGGAGTAGGTCTTGTTATACTCGTGTTTATTCATGAAGTTGATGTTCAGAGAGTTAAATTGCCTTCAATCTTACAGCTGGTAAAAGATAGCCCAGGTGTTTGAACCCCAGTTCATCTTGTTTAAAATTATAGTACTTTTACCACTAACCTGCCATAAAGCAAACAAAGTCCCTACTGTTGCGAAATATGGAAATTAATGGGCAAGATAGACATGTATGAACCAAGGACTGAGGAAGGACAATTGCAAGTGACTTAATTCTGCTTGAAGCAGAAGAGGAAAATCACTCTGCATGAAATTCAAATGGAAGTCTTCCAGAAAATAATATAAACGTTATTTCAAATATAGTCCTTTACGAATTCACAAAGCACGAGCGTGGACCCGGTGCCAGCTGCCGTGCTCTGGAATTTTATGCAAAAGCCCTTTGTTGCCATGGTTAGTCTTGGGCTTGATACAGACATTCAAAATGAAGTCAGAGCACTAACACCAAGGAAGCAGCTGTGAGAGCTCATGATGCATTAACCAGAGTGAATGGGTTTTGTTGATATAATATAAAAATAGTGAAAAATAAATACTAATTCAAGAAATGAATGAATGATAATGGAAAAAGAGTTCATTTATTTAAAATTTTAAGTAAATTACTTTTTTAAAAAGTAATGTACTATGTTGTGCAAGATTATCCCAACATATTTGTTACTTCCTGTTTCTCTTACTCTCTTTGGGCAGCTGCAGTAAGTCAGGTTACAATGGAACCATTTCTCACGCAGAGGCAGTAACTTACTAAACAGCCCTTTAGAAGGCAGCCGTGGTGAATACAGCTGCCAAAAGTGCTTGATAGAACCTGGGATTAGAATTCACACTGGAAGAAGCTGGCTCAATGTGTCATACAAATATGAAATGCTTGTAATTGCATGTTTCTAAATTGAAACTCTGGCATCTGTTGGAGTATTTTTCCGATGCCAAGAAACCAAATGAAACAAAGTCAAGAAACTCTGAAGTTACCCAAGTACTGTATAATATCTTAAGTACTGGGTTGCATTGTTTATTCTTTAATATTTGGCTTCGTAATTCTGGCCTGCCATAGAATGTTGTGGTTTCTTTTATGATAATGACTTATTTATGGGATCCATTATAATTTGGACTGAATTTTATTTGTTTTTATTCTTTAGCTAGATTAAAAAATTGAGTGTTATGGGTCAGCTTGAGTAGGAAATTTAACATTGTGGAACACTGGGGAATCCCTTATCTTGCAGAATATTGGTAACTGAAAATTGGGAAGGGTAACTTGGAAAGCCACAAGGTGAAAAGTGTAAGGAGAAGTACTCATTGCCTTCCCAAAAAGTGAAGTACGCATTTCCTGCAGCCCTCTCAAAGCCAGTAACAAGTAGACTAACTTAAAAATTTATGATTATGACCAACAGATATAGTCGGATATTGATTTTTGATTTATTAGTACTTTTGTTCTTATTAAATAGCATTCAGAAATTACTGATTTACATATATGTGTAGTTTTAAATAATAGGTTTTTGTTAATCATTTTGCAAATTCAGAAAAATTTGCTAATAAATAAGAATGGCAGAAAAAATTAGCCTAATAGCTGCATAGAAACAAATGAGGAATAGAAGTTAAATTATTGATGTACTTCATTATGTTAAAATTTACTATATAACATGTTTGAGTTCATTTTTAAAAAGCATTTTATTTCAGAATAGATTTAGATGTACAGAAAGGTTTCAAAGGTAACACAGAGTTCCCATATGTTCCAATTCAGTTTCACCCTGTTATTAACATCTTACATTGGTATGGTACATTTGTTTTAATTAATGAACCTCTACTGATATATCATTAGTAACTGAAGTCCATACTGCATTCAGATTTCCTTGGATTTTTTTTTTTAAAGGAGTTAAACTACATGAATAAAATTCGAATAAAATGGAAGTATCAAAACACCTCCCTGGATCCTTTGGTTTCTGAGAAATATAGCAAAAACCAGTGGTCTTTTAGTTTTGGTCTCATCAGTCTACTGCCTATCAGTTAAGTGACCCTCCCTTTTCCAAATTATATTTCTCAGTAAAGAATTACTTTGTTTTTAATTCCCTAAGTAGATTGCACTGTTTAATGCCCCATGCCGATACTGGCTCTCTGCTTGGATGGTCATTTTCTTTCCCTGTCCAACTAGTGAATTTTGATTAATCTGCTAAAACCCAGGGTAGGAGCCATCTATTTTGTGGTTCCATTCCTAAAGCTGATAATAATCATTCTATAGTGGTTTTAGTATCAGCTGTTTTTGTCAAACTGAATACTCAAATTTCCATTGTATTTTGTTTGATTTATCACTTCATTTCTCATTTGACTAAGCGTAATACTCTTTCCATTTCCTTTTTATAGACATGACATACAGTATTTGAGAAAATTACACGTTTAACCACAGGGACATTTTATAAAATTTGACATAGCAAAATCTTTCTTGGAGAGAGAGAGAGAGAGAAAAAGAGAGAGCGAGTGAGAGAGAGAGAGTGTGCAGGCATGCATGGGATATTTCTCTTAAAAATATATATATATATTTTTCCCTAGAGGCAAGTCAATAGAAATGACCTGAATTTAACATTGCACTCAAGAGATTTTTCAGGTGATTACCTTAAGACTTATAATTTAATATTACAATAGGCATTGCAATTAAAATATATTTTATATTTTAATTGGATGTTTTTGGATTGAGTAAACTAATACTAGTAAGTTAACTTTCTGTGAATTCAATATAATCTATTTAGCACTTTGGTCATGCAAGATGATAATACTGTCCAAATGGATCAGTGCTGATTTTCTTTTATTCATGTTATCTCCTTTTGATTTAAATTGCTGATAGTTTATAGCTCTTTAATATTTCTGCCAGTAGAGAAGAAAGAGAGCAGCAGTTTCAATTTGGTCCACTTGGTCTTGACTACTGGTAAAAGAATGAATAGAGAATGTCAGGTGAGGATTTCTTGTAGAACTAATTACTCGGCTAAATCTTTCTTCACTTTGAATGGGTAATGAGAGTAGGATGAAATTATTATATACCAATTTATTAAGTTAAAGAAATAAATCAAGTTTATATATTACTATCAATTGAAATTTTAACCCTCTAACTGATGACTACCCAGTTGGGAGTAGACTAGAAAGAGAAAAAAAATTATTAAACTTGTTGGTAATTATTATTTTCTATAATAGCAGTAATCATTGACATTTGTACAGTGTCTAAGATTTATTGGTTTCTTATTCATCATCTCATTTAATCCTGACAGAAATCTATTTCTATTGGAGCTAAAAACATTATGTCCATTTACAGTCCAAGAAGCTGAAAGAGTGATTAGGGAGCTTGACTAAGATTGTGCAGCCATTTACGTTGCAGGAGAAAACTAAAATTCAAATGTCCTCTGGACTAACTTTTTCCTAGCAACAAATTCAGTTATATTTTGAGCATTTAATATTTTTAAGGGGACATGCTAGGTTTGGGAATCTGCAGATGAAAATACATCTGGTTCTTTCTATTATAATAGATAGTCAAATGGTAAAAAAATGAATTCCACCCCTTTGTCTTTTTTTCCTTGCTCTGCCTGGTGAAGAGACTGAAGGGCAGTGATGTACCAAAATGTTGGATATAAGAGGAGATTAAAAAAATGGGGGGAACATGAATTAAGGAGGAAAGTTTTACACAGGTTGTTGTAATTAATCTATTAAGAATAGATCTGGACCTGAACCAAGACAGTGGTAGCAAGATAGTGAGGATGGGATAACTTTGACATATATTTGGAAAGAATTTTAACAATAGTTAAGAAATTATTGGATACTGGAAATGAGGAAGACAGACATCTATTTTCATTGGAAGAGGAAAAGTCTTCAGGGATAATCTGAGGAAATAGAATTCTTAGGTCAGCTAATTCAGGGGATAAAGAACAGGTCACCGAGACCTTGTAGAAAGCTGAACAATTAGGGAAGAGAGAGAAAACAGAAGATGTGGCCAGACAGGAAAATCTGCTATTAATCAATTGAAGTACTTGAGGCTGAATTACCGTACTCCATTCCTAGCTCTCTTGGCAACAGGAACCCCTTATTCCAGTATTCACCTCAGAATGTGAAACCCACTGTCAGTGCCATATAAACTTGCTGTCCCCAACCCTCAAGCCCTGGACTGATACCAGTCTGTCCCTGGCCTGTTAGGGATCGGGCTGCAGAACTCTGCATGTGACCCTCCCACCCCTAGAAAAATTGTCTTCCAACCGTGGAAAAATTGTCCTCCATGAAACTTAGGAAGGAGGTGGGGCTGGGGGGGCGTGCACAGCAGGTGAGCAGAGAGCAAGCTTTGTCTGTATTTACAGCCGCTCCCCAGCGCCAGCATGACTGCCTGAGCTCCACCTCAGATCATCAGGCATTCGATTCTCAAAAGGAACGTGCCACCTCGATCCCTCCCATGTGCAGTTTAGAGTAGGGTTTGGGCTCCTATGAGAATCTAATTCCCCGCTAATCTGACAGGAGGCGGAGCTCAGGCAGTGACGGAAGCAATGGGCAGCTGTAAATACGGATAAAGCTTCCTTGGCTCACCCTCTGCTCACCTTCTGCTGTGCTGTCGGTTCTTAACAGGCTGCAGACAGCACCGGTCCACAGCCTGGGGATTGGGAACCGCAGCCCTGAAGAGTAGCAAACTAGGCAGCCGGCCTTCTAACCGTGCTTTATCGTGGCGTTGCAGAGTGAAATGAGCACTCATTATCTGTCCTCACCCTCCGGCTCAGATACAAAGCTCCACCATAGAGATACACCGATTCTCAACTTTTCTACAAAATTCTGCTTTAAAAATAGATGATTGATATGAAGTGCAAATTGAAGACTTTATAAATTTTTTTAAATGTTATTTTCATGAGGGTTTCCTAAATGTCCGAGCAAAAAAACTATTTTAAATTTTTAATCCCTGAGCAATGAAAATAATATGGTTGGTTTGCTAATCATGGATTTAATAAAACTGAGGGTCTCATTAAAAAATCAGAAAAATTTGAAACTGTTAACTAGAGCATAAAGAAATAATTAATATTTCATCCACAATAAGTAATTCTTAACAAAATGAGAATATTTAAAAAATGTTTTCCATTAGTTGAGTAGTCTATTGTTTAGTTACTTCTGTCAATCAAAAAAATCAAATTACCAATCAGACAAAATTTTTTATGACAGCTTGTTTTGTATAATTGCATGCATACTTTCTGTAGCTTTCCATTAAGGAATAAAGCATTTGGTGAAAATACCACTGACCTCTATGGGAAAGCAGTTTGTCGAATGATTCACCCCACTTCACTGCTTCTTCAGGGGAGACTCTGTTCAAGAAACAAAATGTTTTATAATGGAGTATGCAGAAAGTCTGTTTATGAATCTGCTATAAAATATGCTGTATTACTGCTCTTTTTCATTCTATTTCACAGGGTTTCTCCTTTGATTCTAATAAAATGAAAGTTGTATTTACATTAGAAATTTCAAAAACATTGTTTAATTTTGTTTTGGATTTTGCCTATTTGAATGATATGTTAAAATTGCATTATTTTCTTATGGCTGTGTGAATTCTTTTATTTTTTAGTAAAAAATAATCATTTCTTAGGTTAAAGAGCCCAAAATATAAAGAAATCAGGTCAACTATCTTTTTAAATTCAGTAAATATGAAGAACCTAAACTGACAGTATCTTTCAGAAAAAAAAAAAAACGCTTTTTACTGCAATTTCCTTGAAGCTCTAACCACAATATGCTGCAATTTTTTTTTTTTAAACAGATACAGGAAGTTTAACTAATGAAGTTTCAAAGGGATACAAAATATGATATTTTTAATACAAGAAATATTTTAGAGATATTGATAATGTAGAGAGTTGAATACATTTTCTTGGATCTTTTATTGGTTATATTCAAATTTGGAAGGATTTGTATTAAACTATTATAAAAGGCTATTCCATTTTCTTTTTGAATTAAAGAAATGCTAAAAATTATAAAACATCTTTTATTTGTGCTTCACTTGTTATACTCAGGGTATTTTTCAAACTACTGAGAAAAGAGATAAATAGCTCTTCTCTATGACAACATTGCATTGTGAAAACTCTTAAATTAATGAGTATTTTATCAGGTTATGAGGAGTAAAATATATCATTTAAAATTGACAGGTATAAAATTTTAAAAGAGCACTTTTAAATGTTCATATGATTATTTAATTCTAACTATTAAAGTGGTTTAATTTTATGAGATATTTCTAGTTTC
>NW_012150842.1:358874-361413 GCF_000956105.1 Propithecus coquereli
ATAATTTACTTTACTTTCAGTTTTTTCGAATGATGGATTTACCAAGACAATGATTAGTCAGAGATACCAGCTAGGAGCTCAAAACATTTACTGATGTGAAATTAAAGAATGTCTAGTATATATTTATACATATACTGGTTGATTCTATGACTTTCACTTTGAACATATTTTGAATTCCTCACTTTGGCTGAAAATTGACTGCTAAAAATAGTATATATGATAGCATTTTATGTCAAGCTTAAACTGGAAGTGGACACTGATAATGCAGATTACACTTCTGCCCCGATATTTCCTAGTATTTATTAGTATCCACTATGTTTATATGAGATTTAATTCTGTAAAGGTAAATGAGAACAAGAGAAAACCATAAAAGCAAGGGCATTATCCAGCTCTTAAGACTATAATTGAACTCTGATAACCAGAGGAGTGAGAGACACAAACTTACTGAATTATTTTTCGTAAGATCTGTTGACATTGTGTGTATGTAAGGTGTGTTGTCCACAAGCTGATAGAACTATGGAGAGAGAAATTGTGAAAATATTTGCACATGTAAACTGCTGTACAAAGTTTTAAAACAAATTTGCAAAAGAGAAGTGTAGATCTACTCTCTGTGCATGTGGACAGATGGGAGCTGGAGCCTGAGTGTAAGAAAAAGGTGGATTTTAAATGGTGACTTCAGCTCAAAATCATTTTTTGGGGACACAATTATCTTTTAAATATTTTTTTCAATGGTAAAGAATAGACTTTTATACATACCCAAATTTTACCTTTCCAGCTCTCTCCACTCCCTTGTGTAGGCCTGAGTTTCCAACTGGTATTATTTTCTTTTTGTGTAAAGACCTTTCTTCATTTTCTGTAGTGAAGCTCTGCTGACAACCAATTTGCTCAGCTTCTGACTTTCAGGAAATCCTTTTTTTTTTGTATTGTGGAATGGCTAAATCAAGCTATTTTCCATATGTATGATCTCACATATTTATTACTGTTTTCTGGTGAGGATACTTAAGATACATTACTCTTTTAATTTTCAAATATGTGATATATCAAAAAAGAAAACATCTTGCCCTCCAACTCCCCATCTTCTGTTGGAGGATATTTTCACAGGCTAGAATTCCAGAGTTATGGGTGAGAAGTCTGCCAATTTTTATAATAGTTCCTATGATCTAATGTCTTTCCCCCCCACCTTTGGCTACTTTTCAGATTTTTTAATCTCTATTGTTTAGAAATTTGATTGAGATGTAAATTATGTTTATCTACTTAAGGTTTGTTGAGCTACTTGGACATATGAGTTTGTAGTTTGCGTCAGATTTGGAAACTCTTAGGCGTAAGTTCTCTATTTTTTGTGTGTCTTTTTTCTATCCTCAGAGACTCCAATTACATGTGTGTTTGACCCCTTAACACTGTCCCACTGGTCACTTAGGAACTATTGCATTTTTGTAGCCTCTTTTCTCTCTCTATTTCTTCAAGGTCACTGTTCTTTTCTTCTGCACTGTTCTTTTCTTTCTTCTTTTCTTCTTCTTCTTCTTCTAGTCTTTCTATTAAGCTCACCTAGTAAATTTTTCATTTCAGCTCCAGAAATTTCACTTTTTTATAGTTTACATTTCTTTCCCCATTATGTGCTCATTGGTTTTCTAATTAAGTGTTTGAACATATTTATAATACCTGTTTGGAAGTTCTTTTCTGAAAATTCATCTCTGTAATTCTGGATTAGCTCTTATTGACTGACTTTTCTCCTGACAATGGCACATTTTCCTGCTTCTTCAGATGTCTAGTCATTTTTTATTGGATGCTGGGTATTTTGAATTTTTTGATGTTACATATAAGGATTTTTTTTAGACTTCATTTAATTATGATGAAGTTGGTCTTGGCAAGCAATCATTTGTGTATCAGCTTTGTCTTTAAAGACTTGTATTTAAATTTTGTTATAGTGAGTCTAAAATAGCCTTAATTACTTAGGTATGATGATTCTTAAATCTGTAATGAACTCCCAAAATGCTCAATAAGGCTTTTCTAGTCTGAATAATATGAACTTGAAAGTCCCTCAACTCTGTGTGAGCCCTGCAAATTAGATTACTTCCCATGGCAAATGTCCTTTGTCAGTACCCATGTAGTTTTATCCCGCCTCTGAGCTGCTCAATTCAAAGGTATTCTCGTGTAATCTTTTTTG
Organism: Propithecus coquereli; assembly: GCF_000956105.1. Taxonomy (NCBI): domain Eukaryota; kingdom Metazoa; phylum Chordata; class Mammalia; order Primates; family Indriidae; genus Propithecus; species Propithecus coquereli. The sequence continues at coordinate 361,039 of NW_012150842.1, forward strand.
TACTTTTTCCAGTACTTTTTCTTGCAGATTTCCGCCCTCTCACTGTCACTGACTCAGATCACTATTTGCTCAACTCAAAGTAGTACTTTGTGTCCTATTTAAGGGGTACCCTTGTAAACTCAGTTTCTAAATGGGATTTGTGTTCCTTCTCTGCACTGCAGTCTTTAAAGAAAGCTCTGGAAGCTGTATGGCTCACCTTATCTGTCTCTCTTCTGTTAAAGATTGCAGTTCTATACTACCTATTTTCAGCATCTGAAAACAATTATATTATGTATTTTTCCTGTTTTTTCTTCTGTTTGTAGCAGGAAGAGATGTATTGTATCAGCTAATCCATCATGATCATGGCCATCTTTTAACTTATATATATAATTTTTG
>NW_012150842.1:366063-368299 GCF_000956105.1 Propithecus coquereli
ACTTGATATGACTTTTAAGTTTCTTTTAATAGGTCCCTCACCAATGTTCTTCTTTTCCTTATAATTTAACTGGAGAAAAACTGGGCTGTAGTTTCCCCTGCAGTCTGGATCTTGCTAGTTGCACATTCATAGCACAGTTCAACATGTTCCTCTGCTTCTAAATGATATTTGCAGATAATATTTCATCAGGTATGAGGAATACCCCAGGAATTAAAGGAATAATTGTCTATGGTCATTGCAATTGACCATGTCTGTATGCATTGCGAGTGTATGATAAATTATTTCCTACCACATCCACTCACTTACCAAAATGAGAATTAAAAGTGGATATAATACCCCAAACCATTGTTATTTCCTTTTCATATTGCAATATGTTTTAATTCTTTATGTAATTGTCAAATTTGAAACTTCATTCATATATCCAAAGGGATTGAAAACTTACTTTTGTCGATTCATATAATTAACGCTGTGGATGAACTTCAACATGCAGCTGAGAGAGTCAAGAATGAGAAAAATTAAATGACTTGCTCATGCACTGGCAGAGTGGAAGCTGGAATATTTTCATACTTCCAAAGCTTCCCTAAGCTCATCTGCAAATGGCGAAAATCTTCTGGCTGAGAAAATGTTTTACTGGTGTCCCATGTCCCACAGCCTTCTCTTTGCTTGTGACTGCCAGACCTCTGCGGGTTTCCTTTTGCTCTGTCACTTGGGCTTCAACTCGCACCTGGATTCTAGGAGCTGACCTCTTCTCTGGTTTCTAGTCCCCGACAAATCTCCCACTCTCTACGCCCTGTTATTGCACAGTTGGCTGGTGTTTCTCCTCATGTGCAATCCTGTAAACGATTTCCTTTCTGATATTTGATTGCTAATTTCTCTACAACACAAATAATGTATTATACATTTTATGATCCTATCAGAAATATATTTTCTTTTAAATAAGGTTCTGTCTTAGTCTTTTTTGGCTGCTATGACAAAATACCATACACCAAATGGCTTGTGAGCAGCAACTTGTTTCTCACATTTCTGAAGGCTTTAAAGTCCGTGATCAGGACACTGACAGATTCGGGGTCCGAGAAGGGCCTCTTCCTAGATGTCTGTCTTTTCACTGTGTCCTCACGTGGCAGAGGGTTGAGGGAGCTGCCTGGGGTCCATTTTAAAAGGCACAATCCTATTCACTGGGGCTCTGCCCTCATGACTTGGTCACTTATAAAAGGACCCACCTCCAAATATCATCACATTGCAGATTAGGTTTCAACATATGAATTTGGTGGGGCCCAAACATTCAGTCTGTAGCAGCTTTTTATTTTGGAAGAACTGTACATTTACAGAGGTGTTGCCAAGATAGTACAGAGAGTTCTCATATATTCTTTAACCAGTTTCCATCATTACTATCATCTTATGTAATCATGGTACATGTGTCAAAACTAAGAAACAAACTTTGGTACATTACTATCAACTAAACCAGCCTTTATCTGGATTTCACTAGTTTTTCCATTAATGTCATCTTTCTGTTGCAGAATCCAATGCAGGATTCCACATTGCCTTTAGTAGTTGTATCTCTTTAGAATCCTGGATCTGTGACAGTGTCTCAGTATTTCCTTGTGTTTCATGACCTTGGCAATTTTGAGGAGTGCTGGTCGGGTACTTTGTAGAATATCTCTCAGTGTGGGTTTGTCTGAGGTTTTTATCATGACTAGACTGCAGCTATGGGTTTGGGGGAAGGATACCATGAAGCGAAGTCCCCATCACATCATCTGGGGGTATAAGGTATCAACATCTCTTATCTTTGGTGATGCTAACCTGGACCACCTGGGTGAGGTAGTGTTTGACACGTTTCTCCACTGACAAGTTACTTTTCTGACTTTTTCATATTCTATTCTTAGGAGGCAAGTCACCAAATTCAGCTCAGCCTCAAGGGGGAAGTGGGTAGAATCAAGCTCCACCTTTGAAGAAGGAAGTATCTGCACAAATTATTTCTAATTCTTTCGTAAGGAAGATCTATCTTTTTTCTACGCATTTATTTAATACTTCATTTTATTAGTATATAAATATGTATAATTATATTTTGAATTATAATCCAGTACCAAATTATTTATTTGGGTTTTCAGTATTTACAACTTTGGTCATTGATACCTCATTCAAATTTGCTTCTTGTCGCTGTTTTTAAGAAGTAAAATGCACTTAATTTTTCTACTATCAAACTATAGAAAGCAAAAATTTTTAGGTATCAAAAAAT
>NW_012150842.1:368349-369234 GCF_000956105.1 Propithecus coquereli
GGCCTCCCAGAGTGCTAGGATTACAGGCGTGAGCCACTACGCCCGGCCTGATTATGTTAATTTTAAAATAAAAATATTACTACTAGTAATAGTAATAAAATCAAACAAAAAACAAACTCATTGACTCTATAATGCAAAGGTGAAAAGACACACAAATTCCTAATGTCACACAGTGAAAACGGTGACTATGGTTTATTGAGGGAACTCACAGGCAGAGAAGCAGCAAAGCACATACGATCTTCCACACTCGTGTTATTCTGCATAAAAGCGTGTTTGTCACGGGCATAGGTGCACTCGACACATCATGAAAGGGCTCCAGAAGAGAGGCCTCAGCCCCACCACTCAAAAGATAAGGAAGGAGAGAGAGCGTGTGTGCAACAGTGGGAGTGTCCTGGTTGGGGAACTGTCTTACTAGAAAGGGAGACCCTTCTACACTCACAGCTTACTACACTCTTCTACTGAGCTAATTCACAACTGTCATGCAAAATTCTTCCCAAGCTGCACAAAAGGAAGAGGAAATGACCACCAGGGCTATATAGATTTGCCTCTCTCTGCTCATTCCCTAATGACAAACAAAATAAAAGGCTTCCCTCAGCTTCATGATGTGGCTCCGACCCATCTTTTCAAACTCATTTCTTGCCTGTCTCTGCTAGCCTCTGAACTCCAGCCATATTGAAGTCTTGCCTTTCTTACAATGGGTCAAACTGCTTTGCCACGCCCAGCCTATATGCTGCCTGGAAAAATATTCAAAGACTTTGAAATGGAGAAAAGATTACTGAATGTCCTGTCCAGTGTACTCTTCTGAATTATTTTTTCTTTTCATTGTCTTTGAGGTGTTTTATGATTATACAAATTGTTGAGCACTGACGGTAGGGCACATGCTTC
>NW_012150842.1:371743-374171 GCF_000956105.1 Propithecus coquereli
GAAAATATCCTCTGAGGCTGTGATGGTCTGGGAATGTCCCCCAAAATTCATCTGTTGAGACTTAATTCCCACTGTGCTGATAGTGAGAGGCGGAGTCCTTTTGGGAAGCGATTGAGTTACAAGGGCTCTACCCTCACGGATGTATCCGCACCTTGTAAAAGGGCCGGAGGGAAGTAGCCAAGGCCTTTCGGTGCCCCTCCGTCCTGCATCATGGGACCACACCTAGATGGCAGCACTTACCAGAGCCTCGATCTTGGAATTCCCGGCCCCCATAACTGTGAGAAGTAAATTTTAATTGTTTATAAATCACCCAATCTGTGGTATTTGTTATAGCAGCCCGAATGGACTAAGACGAAGACCCTCTATTTCTCTGGCTCTTATTCTCCGCCCACTGAGCAGTCCCAGTTGCCTTGACACTGAGAGGCATGTGCTCTTGACAAAAGACACCTTAATTTGACACGTGAATTAGATTTTTGGTTTATCATCGGTCTCTTTTAAGTTCGATTACAGAAGTCAATCCTCCAAAGCCTACCTAACTCCGCGCATACTGCCAAAAATTGGGTTCCAGACAAAACGGGTGTCGGGCCTGGGAGTGAATTTCCCGGGCCCTGGGCGGGCTCTGTCTGAGATGCCTGCGGACCCTCCTCGGCGCCGTCTCTCCTTTCATCAAACGAGGGTGTCTTTTATTTTTTCCCCTTAATGACTAATCATGAATCCATTAAGAGAGACGAATGTAAATGCAAATCAAATAACCAGCCCTTTTTACATTTAACTGTATGGATCTTTTTAATAACAAAATTATAGCTAGAGCTTCTGCTGACTTTCTGGCGTAATTCATCATTTCCTTTCTAACTTCACCCCTCCCTCAAAGATTTATTCTGCTGCAAGAAGTCCTAAAATCACCCTAGATCACCCACACTTGCCTGGGAATCGCGTGCTTCCCTGAACTGCGCGCACGTCTGTCTGTGCGGATCAGCGCTGAGGCCCGCGGCGAAGGCAGCTGCTCCCGAGACGGCCGGGCGGAGCCTTGCAGGAGATGCTCTAGGCCGCAGCCTGGCGCGCGCCTGCAGAGCTCCGCCTCCCTCCTGCAGGGCTCTTTAGATATGGCTGAAATGTTTTATTGTTTTTGTTTTCTCCCCGCGGAGAAGCAGGGTATCTCTGCTCCTTGTATCATATTTAGCTCCATAAAAAATCATCATGTCCAGTAATTATGTGGGGAGGAGCTAACTTAATTCATTGTTATTTCACTTGAATTCATTCTGTGTTCGTGAAGATGTGCATGTTTATCAAATGCATATACCTTAGCACACTGCATTAGTTTCCTATTGCTGCCGTAACAAACTTAGTGGCTTAAAGTCACACAGATTTATTCTGTTATAGTTCTGAGGATCAAAAGTATGAGATGTGCCTCCCTAGGCTTAAATAAAAATGTCAGCAGGGTTGCGTTCCTTTCTGGAGGCTCTAAGGAGAATCCATATTTTGCCTTTTCCAGTTTCCAGAGGCTGCCCGAGCCCCTTGGCTCATGGCCCCTTCCCGAGGCCTGGAATGGCTATTTGAGTTTTTTTCTCCTGGCATCACTTTGACGCAGACTTTTCTGCCTCTCTTCTATATTTAAAGACCCTTGTAACCACATGGATCCCAGCTGAATAACCCGTGCTAAACTCCCTATTTTAAGTTCAATTGACCAGCAATTTTAACTCCATCTGTTACCTTAATTTCCCATTGTCATGTAACATAATATACCCACAAATTCTGGAGATTGGGGCCTGAATGTCTTTGAAAGGTTACTCTCCATCCTACCATGCATATACTCATAACAAGAAAAATCCAGAGAACACAGTGAGGGTAACATGAAATCATCCTGAGAGTTGAGAGTCTGGTTCAATGACAATGTGTCAAAGGTAAGAGTGATTTTGAATTCACCTATATTTTGTTGTTCAGACAGATTTCTTCTGTGATCTCTCTGATGCCTACATTTTAGAATTCAAATCACTAATAAAAAATGTAACTGTAGAAAGAACAGGATTTTTATATATATTCTTTTGTCTTCACAATCTATTCATGTCCTTTGCCTCCTCATTCCTGGTAGAAAGTATTTCTTTTAATATAATGATATATTAAGGTTATTGCCTGAGTCACAAATGAGTGACAAGTATATTGAAATGGAAAATATGACTAATTTGCCTGTCAGTGGCAAATCTTCCAGAGAAGTATTTCCCAAGTATTTTGAACACAAATTTTTTTTATAGTATCAATATAATTTTACATCATGCTTGTTATGATACTTTCAGCATCTGTTCATTGAGAAATACACCATGACCAAAACTACAGTGAGTTTGCTAATGCTTTTAAATAAGAATGCACATTATTCATCATGACACATACATATGTTTCATACAATGGAATATATAAGTGCATGATACAATAC
>NW_012150842.1:374613-377431 GCF_000956105.1 Propithecus coquereli
CTTCAGAACAAATCCTTAAAAACCATTAAAACAAATACATATTCAAATGTTACTTCTGATTTAAGCCTTCAAGAAATAGGATGCCTGCTTAGGACAAACCCAACTTCCATACAAATGGAGGATATTTTGTAGGCATTTATAACAATATTGAACTCTCCACTTGAAAACTGAAGTATACTATTTCATTGAGTTCTCTATGCTAAAGAGATTGGTGTGGTTTATGGAGACATAATTGGAAGGTAACTTTTAAAAAGAATGTATTTGATGAGGTTCATAAACTCACAATTATCCATGGGCAAATATTGTACTCCAAGGATGGGGAACCTGAGGCCTTAAGTCCACATGTGACCTTCTAGTCTTTAAGCATGGCCTTTTGACTGAATCCAAATTTTACAGAACAAATTCTTTTATTTTTGTTATTACATTTTTGTTCATCTTTTAAATATTTATTTTATTTTTAAAATGAACATATTTAAAACACCAAAGAATAAAATAAGTTTCAACAAAGTTTCCCAGATTGACTGGCACAATTAGAAATTAGCAAACCATTAGGACTAAATTGATGGCTGCTGCACTCATGATTTAGTTCTGACTTCCCCCGCCTGACTGGTGCCACCACCGCACAAGGCTGGTTGGCGAGAGTTTCTGGGGTCGAGTACCCCAGTCTGTTATCAGCTGTTGACAACAGTGCACTGTGTTTCTGTTTGAAGTGGAATTTGTGAATAGTTGTACAGCTTGACAATATGTTTTAATTCTGTCTGCTTAACAGCCCATCATGTCAAAGATAACCAAGAAAACGCTGAAGGAAAAAAACAGATTTTTTTAATGAGGATCAGAAATTGCAGCACTATCTTGTTTCTTCTAAAGATAAGATGATTTGCTTGCTTTGTGACACTGCAATATCAACATGAAAGAAATTCAGTGCTCCTCAGCACTATAACACTAATAAGGACCACAAATATTTTAAATCAGAGGGAGAGGCAAGAAAGGTTGTATTACAGAAATTAAAAGATGAAAAGCAAAAACAAAGACAATTCTTTTAAGCAGCAATAATGGAAATAATGGAAATAATGCCTCTGAAGCAACTTACAAAGTAGCTTATATAGTAAAGGAAAAAAATGGAAGCCATTCAGTGATGTAGAAACTGTGAAAGAATGCATTGTCCAAGTTGCAGGATGCTTTGGCCCTGATGATGTTTCAAAGTACAAACAACTGCCTTTTTTAAGGAGAACCAGAACTGATGGGCAGCATGAATTAAGTTTCAATTTATCAGAAAACTTCATGCACTACTTCAAAAGGAAAATATATATTATTCAATTGCTCTGGATGAATCAACTGATACTACTGACTTAGCACAGGTTTTATACTGCATCGGATCATAACAGAAAATTTTCTTTGCTACAAAGAGTTACTCACTTTGGGCACTCCTGTGAACAGCACACAGGGAGTAGATATCTTCAACAACTTTCAAGATAAATGTCTTGAAGTTGGACTGAATTTGGGAAATTTAGTGAATGTATGTACAGATGAGTGCACGTTCCACGACAAGAAAACATGAAGGGTTTATTGTACACATTAAAAAAAGTATTAACAGATCCAGATGCTCTCATTTCTTTTCATTATATCTTGCAAAATCTCTGTGCTAAAGCTACTATTTTAAGTGACACTTTTTGATAAGTTATAAGTTTTGTTAACTATAGTAATGCAAATGTAACACTTCATCCTCAGTTTCATAAAATGCTAAAGTTGAATGGTGAGGTATTCAGTGTGGATTTGCTGTATCATTCTAAATTGTGTTGGCTATGGCAGGGACAGGTATTGGCCAAACTATTATCACTGCGAGAACAGATACTTAAATTTTGTGAAGAACAGAGTCAGGAATGTGAATTATTGAAAGAAGATTTCTATAGGAATGCAGCATCTCTGTGTAATATCATGTCAAACCAAAATGACTTGAATATTTCTTTGCAAGGTAAAACTATGTTTATATATGATATGTGGCAAAAATCCAAGCATTTTGAAAAAGGCTATCTTCAAAACACTTCTTCTTCAAAAGGAAATTTGGGATGAACATTTTTCCCAGTTAGCAAAGGTCATTGATGATCAGGATGATATATGCAAATCACTTGAAGAATATGCAGCTGTTATAGACCTATTAATTGCAGAATACAATGAAAGTTTCACTGACTTTGAGAATCATGACAGCACACTCAAATTAGCATTTCAGCCTCACCTAGTTGATACCACCAAGGCACCTAAAGAACTACGGATGGAATTGATTAAGCTCTCAGAAGATGACATTTTAAAGTCATTGTTTGTCGCTAGGAAGATCCAATTGAAATATGGAAAAATGTCAGTAGAATACCCACACCTGCAGCAACATGCCTGAAAAATGCTTTCTTGTTTTTCAATCACTTCTTGTTGTGAATCTACATTCTCCTACCCAACCCAAATCGAGATGCCCTTAAGGTCACAAATGCCTGATACCCATCTAGAGGATCAACTGAAACTGTGGACCTCCATGTTGCAACCAAATATTCAAATGCTTTCCAACAAAAAGAGGACACAACAAAGTCATTAAAAGGTTAGTTAACTTTAAAATTAACAAATAGTTTTCATTTTTTGAAATCATTAAGTGCATGGTAGTTAGACTTTTATAAAATAATGTACATATTTTAAGTATATCTAATTGAAGTTTCTTGAATGTGGTCTTATTTAACTAAAGCTAAATTAATGCAGCCTTCCAACATGAGAAGTTTCACACCTCTGTTGTACTCTATGGATTGTCATAGCTGTTCATTTCATTTTCCATTTTCTT
>NW_012150842.1:377481-379524 GCF_000956105.1 Propithecus coquereli
TTTTTCTTATAAATCATCTGTGAATGGAAATGTTGGAAATCATATCACAGTAGTAATGCATATATAAATATTGTACATAAAAAATGAATTGTGACTTCCAGTTTCAGCCAAAACTGATAAAGAGCTTAGAAATCATTATTTCTATCTTTACAGCAAGAAAAAAACTGAACCTTGACGTTTTGACCCATCGGAGAACTGAGGTCACAGAGGAAACCATCACCGCAAAATATGGACAAACAAGAGCATCCTGACAGGCACAGCAATGGCAATATGCTCACCTGGAACAGAAACTGCAACAACTGCAAACTGGCAGGGATACTTCAGTGGTCATTTTAATGAACCACTAGAGGTCAAGTGGAGACCAGCATGAGGATGAGAAATCTTGGGGGTTGCAGTCTTAGGGGACCCCACATATTTTTGTGGGCTTTTCTTCAGGGAACCCCATCAGATTTTTGTGGTAAAGGTCCAAGAAAGATCCCCTCTTGGCTCTGTCTCAGGCAGGAAACAGTAACCATTATGGAACAAGCCCAGAGCCTTCTCCATAAGAAAAGCCTGCTTTCCAAGGGAAGGGATTTTGCCAGAGCCCAATTCTGAAACTTTATTTCAGCTGGAGGAAGGGAACTCTTTTTAGCCTTTCTGTCTCACCTAAGGGATAGAAAAGCACAAGCATCAGGGATCAAGACTTCATGGAAATAAACTGGAAGTGCTGCAGCCAGAGAAAGGAGTAGGGGGCTGAAGATAGTGAGCTCTACCCCTGAAGAGCCACTCGTGAAGGTCACAGCCCCAAGACATAGGCCACCTTGCCACCACACCAACAGGGTATTATAGAACGATAAAAGCGTAACACAAGTGGATCACAGCGCAAAGACCTACAAGATCCAGGCTCTTTATGAACAAGAGTACTTAGGAAAGCCCAAAGTCAAGTGAGGAGACAAAAGCAAGGACACTACAAGAACTTGAATTTAGAATCTGTCACATTGTCTCAACATGTGAGATGTTGGATATGACTTTCTTCTCTATGGAATAAAAGCTCTTCGTGGGCAGAGACCATATTGTATCATCTTGGCATGTTCTGTTCTAAGAAGAATAGGCTGTCAGCAAAGCTTTCTTGAGTAGGATGAGGGTAAATAAAACACTCATGATTTCATATTATGAGAATTTATACAGGAATGACAGAAAACCCAGAAATTGAAGATCCTGATTCTGGTATATTTATTATTTCATCCAAAATATCCATTTACAAATGCTGATTTTTCTTCCTATATGCATGGTTCACGTTTACTATAGATGAGTGGGGAATTCAGAACAGGCCAGTAATGACTAAGTATATAATGTAGCTGTAGGCATCTCTGTTGGAAATCTTTCCATAATGTTGTCGTTATTTCTAATTTTACAGACATTTCACACAGAGTCCTGGCGTGTTCTATGGTGGGATTCCTTCCCAACTTCATACACACATGTTCACTCACACTGCTCTTTTGTTGAAGGCTCTAGATGGCTGCTGTTTGTTGTTTTTACATTTCCTGTGTGGTCTTGATTGAACTTGCTGACATTTATCAGCGATTACCTATGACTCCAAGTTTCCTTCTGTGGTGAGTATCTGATTATTCTTAGGGAGTGTCTGAAAGAAGACCTTTGAGCCAAGTTTTAGTGAAAACTTTCTTCGGTCGTAGCATTTACTCAGTTCTTTGGACCTGTCAACTCTCATACCCTGTTCCTTAAGCAACAGTAAAAAAGATTTTGTTTATTTGCTTTTTTAAAAGATGCTAGACTATACATAGCTAAAATGAGATATGTTTAGTTTATAGTGCTGATACTAAAATTAAGAAGGAAACTACTAATCAAAATACGTGTGTGCGTGTGTGAGAGAGAGAGAGATTATTTTCAGAAATCCTTCAGCTTGAACTATTGCTTATAAGTGGATTAATAATGAAGAAAGGAGACCTTCAAATTCCAGGTGACTAAGTTTTTCCTTAGGACAGAAATAAAACTAAAAATAATATATGTAACAAATAAATTGCATTTTTATATTTTAAATCTGTT
>NW_012150842.1:390384-394260 GCF_000956105.1 Propithecus coquereli
TTAACTTTAAAATTAACAAATAGTTTTCATTTTTTGAAATCATTAAGTGCATAGTAGTTAGATTTTTATAAAATAATGTACATATTTTAAGTATATCTAATTGAAGTTTCTTGAATGTGGTCTTATTTAACTACAGCTAAATTAATGCAGCCTTCCAACATGAGAAGTTTCACACCTCTGTTGTACTCTATGGATTGTCATAGCTGTTCATTTCATTTTCCATTTTCTTACGCTTTTCATTTTATGGTAAAACTACTATTTACTTGAATATTTATTAGAAAAAAGCAAAGGAAGTTAAAATTTAAATAATCATCAAAATAAAAATATTCCATTTGCTTATTGAGACAGCAGAATAATGTGAAGAGTAAACCATGTAACAAAAATAATGGCTTACATGAGATTGCTAAAAATTTACGATAGTAAAAACTAAAGGTCAATATTACATTATGTGGTTTGGCAAACAAAATAAATCTCTTCACCTTGTCTCATTCATTTTATTTAAAAAATGCTTTTAAAGGCTTTAATCTCTCTGTTAAGATTTGGCTTGAAGTGTCTAGATTTTTAAATAGCTCCCCAAGTTTATTTAGACGATGCATTTAAAGTTGTTTTTATTGAAATATATCTTGGATATGTACTGTAGGCTTTTTTGATCAAATGACTGTGATATGGTTTTATTTTGAAATAACTTTTTATTTGGACTTAAATGATTGTGAGCCTAACAATGCAGATATAACATTAACAATTTATGTTTCCATAATAGTTAAAATTTCCTCAAATCTGATGGAGAAGAGGAATTATATAGGAGAAATGTACTGGCATATTTCCATTGCTAAGGGCTAAAGACACAGAACATTTACAGATTAAATAGTGCATAAATTTTGGTTTATGTGCCTATTACAGCCACTGTCGACAGGAAGCAGGACGCGCACAGTGTGAACCACGGCTTGCAGCGCCCCTGGAGGCTTGTTCTCTGAGATTTACCGAGGATACTGCTATCAACAGCATGCCTGCTAGGAGTCTCTCATTTTGGTTTTAGTTACATAGCTAAACAATATAATGAGAATTGATCATTTATTATGCACTTTTCACAAATAATCATTGAATTTTTCTTAAAAGAGTATTCATCTCAAAAACCAGTAATACCTATGAAGAGCATCTTATTTTTCATGGAGTGTTAAACGTTTTAAGTAAATTTCTGATATACCAGGAAATCTACATAAGTAACTTACAAGTCACATGATGTTTAGGAATGCTGTGATAAAAATAGTTTATTACAAATGCTTTTATAAATAATATCATCTGAGTTGAGAATTTTAGCTTCTTTCTTTCAAAACAATGTAGATATTGAACAGAGTCAGCCAGACTAGGTGTTAAAATGATAAGAATCACATTTTATGTTGGCTGATATTATTGTTTAATATTTAATTCAAGAGAGGCAATGGCATGTAGCTATTAAGAGCACAGATTCTAGCCTCAGCCTGCCTTGGGCTTCCAAGTTGCTAGCTGTGCGAATTGCAGGTCACTTAGCTTCACTCCACTTCAGTTTCCTCATTTTTTATGTGGTGATAATAATAGTACTCACCTCAAAAGATTATCATAAGGGTTGAATGAGTTAATATAGGTAAAGCACTTAAAATACTGCCTGACATCTCATAAATGCTTTTTGAAAAAATGTATTAGCTCTATTATTATTGTAAGTGCCTACTACAAATCAGGCACAGTGCTATCCTGGAGTTGCAAAGGTGAATACGTTGTGTCCCCTTTCTCTCAAAGAACTTGTCATGCAGTCTGAGAGAATGGATCTTACATAGCTCACCTCAGTATAATGTGGTAAGTGTTGTAACATGAAATCCATGCCGAATACTATGGGAGAAGCTTGAGGGAAGGCTTTCTGGAACAGAATATCTGAGCTGCTTTTTTGAAGATAAGAGGTAACCCGAGTGAAGAAGCTGGGAAGAGCATTTTGATTAGAAGATAGTATGAGAGAAGACATAGAAGCACGAAATAATACGACATATGCCAGGAACTTCAAGCAATTCTGTATCAGAGAGCTTAATCCCAGGGTCCTGCACCTCCACGTCTGGTGTGACCCTCCCCTTCCACACCTCCTTGCTTGTTTAGGATAAATCAGATGCTTTTGCATTGGTCACGGATGCTCCAGCCCAGCACAACACTTACCAATTCTTTTAAGTTAAGTGAACTCAGAAACAAAGACCTGGGGACAGGTATTTACTTGAGAGGTGGTCTCAGAAAGCACAAATGAGTCAGCACTGGAAAAGGAAAGTCCGGGAGAAAAGCAAATAAGGCATGTGTTAATATGTGGGTTCCCTTCTGGGCAACCAATGCCCAGTCCTACTGCAAACCCTATGAGAAACCATGTAGAACATACTTGCCAATGGTTCCACAGGAAGATGGAGAGATGGGGTACTTCTTTACCAGTTCCCACCCCCACCCCCACTGCCTGACACAAACACCATCGATCGAATGTTGTGCCTTGAAACAATCATTCCCCTGAACTTCAGCTGCACCTGTCTTTAGCCAGCGAGCTTTCATGGGGTTGCAACTTTCTCTCATGTAGAGGAAGAGAGAGAGAGAGAGCCAGTGTTTAAAGTAAAATGCTCTCAGCGTGCCCAAAACTGTTTTCTGCAGCTGTAGGTCAACTCAGAGGTAGACTGGGAGACTCAGGGTTTAGTCCGGTAGGGACCAACTGGGGGGCGTTTCAGTGAGCTCTCAGGCTTCCAAAGACACTGGATCCAGTGTCCTCGGGTGTGAGAAACGAGGCTGGAGCTGACTTGAGATTTGAGATAAGGATGGAAACTTAGAGAGAGGAGAGATTATTGACCATCTCACAGACCATGTAATGCTTGTAATTTATTTTATAATCTGAAGAAAGACCTTTAAAATGGTTTCAACAGATTGTCAAATGTTTCAATTCACATTTTGGATCATTTTCTTAGATTGTAAACATCATCCTTAACTAGAAAATAACATAATTTAATTATTTGGTTGAACATGATTTAACAATGGGTCTTGGCCCACACATGGGGATCTAGATTTAGCAAAACAAAAAGAATTAGAATCTGTATTATCGTTTATATTGAACTAACCTTACTTTTAAACATACTTGCGAATTGTTCCACAGGAAGATGGAGAGACTGGGGTTTAAAGACTAAGTAAACAACAATATTTTTTAAAGTATGGAGCAAAATTTACATATTACGGGATATCATCAGTCTTGATCATGATGTCACATGCTGAATAAAAATGCAAAGATGCGTGGCCTACATTAATGAACGAGTACATTTAGGGCCATGTGTTATGTGTAACATCTGATTAATGCAAGCAAACTACATTTTTAAACTTTTATTATAATCACGTTGTATTTTGGATACACGCATTAGGATAAGACAGTTCAAAATATTCATTCTAGGTCTATTCCTATTAGTCTTCCGTGGGGACACTCCAGAGAAATGAGTGAGAGACAAAACATAAATTACTTATTTCTAGGCAATCTAGCATTGGTAATAAGATTTAATACTGATTTTATGTCAATAATTTTGTAGATTAAATGAAAGAGTAATCACTTTTAAAGTTATTTTTAAAGAAAGAAATAGTGATTTGTAACAAGTGTGACAGTTACTTAAATTCAGCATTTTGAACTTTGTTGACCATCCCTTTGATAGTGCTGCCCATTTCCCGAGTGTTTCGTAGAAGTTCTGTTTATTGTTTTCTAATTGTTAAGGCAAGTCCTTTGATAGAGGAAGCGATTGCTTTCTCTCTGCCTTTCCCATTGGCATATTTAAATATGCACATTAACCACATCAAATCATTTCTTAGGATGCAGATAATTTAAATGGGAAATTCATACATAAATAA
>NW_012150842.1:394310-396844 GCF_000956105.1 Propithecus coquereli
AAGATCAGGGGACCATTGTGTCTATCCCTGCCATCCTCCCTTTTTCTTTCTCTTCACACCGATAAATATATACTTTTTTTATTACTCTTTGGTTTGTTTTCCCACTGTTTCTTTTTATAAATATAAATACATGTGTAAATAAAGTTTCCCATCTTAAAATACAAAATTCAACATACCATCTGTATTCCCTACCTTATCATTCAAAATATTCTATACACAAAATGTTTTATAGATATTTTCACCTTGCTACTTTTACTTAACAAGTAAATACAAATACTCATTTCTTTTTTTTCTACTATATTAGGTGAGTATTTTATAGTCAATAGTTACTTGGTTGTTTCCAATCTCTTGACAATATAGTAGGTCTGTAGTTAACAGCCCTGTGCGTATGTCATTTCATTTTCGTGCCAGTGTTTTATGGGGATAGACGTGGGTTTGCCAAATTTAATGGTAAGTGCCGTGTTGACACTTTCCCCGGCTAAGGGTATTCCACGTTGTGTCCTCACCAACAGTGAAGGAGACCACCTGTTACCTTACAGCCTCATCGACAAAGAGTATTGTCAAGCTTTTGGACTTTCGCATGTAATAAGTGTGAAGTCGTTCCTCTTTATTCTGTTTTGTTTTGTTTTGTTTTGGTGTTGTTAGTTTGATTTTTTAATTAATGTTTTATTTTGAGAAGATTATAGATGTATAGAAAAATTGCAAACATCATATAGTGAGTTTATATACGCCCGTAACCTGGCTACCCCTAAAGTTAGTATCTCAAACAGACATAGTGAAATTATCAATACAAGGAAATTAACATTGGTAAACTATTAACTACATAGGCTTTATTTAGATTTCACCAGTATTTCTAAGAATGCCCCGAATTGCTCATTTAATTTGCCAATCTGAGTGAGGGTGAGTATAGTTTCATATATTTAAATCCCATCGCATTTTTCCCCTGTGAACTCTTCTTTTTTATAGCTTTTGCCCATTTTTTCTTATGTTTTGTTTTATCTCTTTTTGATTCCTAGGGGCTCCTTAAATGTTAGGAATGTTAGCATTTTCTATATGTTCTGTTTCGTTTGACCCACAGTTTCTCTTTGGCTTTTGCTTACAATTTTCTACTTTATGTTTTAGTAAACTTATGTTTTTATCTTAACATGGTCAAATTTATCAACTATTTGAGCTTATTACTTTTGGACTTTAAGGCATATTTAGGAAGATTTCTATCCTCTGTTAGGTTGTAATGAAATATACCCTGGTTCCTATTAACATTTGTGTAGTTTCATTTTTAATATTTAAATCTATTTAAATAGATTTGGAATCCATTTGGAATCGTAGGGACCAAGGCCCTTAGCCCCCTAAAGTTTCGCTGAAAATCACGGACATAGAGCAGGTTGATTAATCGGAAAAAGGCATATAAATGTATTTAAGGTGCATATACGGAAGCCTTCGGAACGAAGACCCAGAGGTACAGGGGGAATTGCCCTTTTTATGCTTAGGTTCAGCAAAGTAGGGACAGCCACGTAGAAACGTGGCTGGACAAAAAGGACGTGACCTGATGCTAACAGACTGAGTGGGGAGACCAGCAAGGCCTGTCTGTCTAGATTCTTCTTGGCCTCTCTGCGCACCACCCCTTCCTCCTGCTGTGGGGCAGGACCCCCACGGGCATGGGAGTCCGATGACCCATAGCCAAATAACGTAGGTCAGATAATTTCTTTATGGTCAGTTTTTACACAGAATACTTTGAGCTTTTATGGTTGGCTTTCAGGAAAACCGACTCTGGTTTCTATGATCCCCCTTGGGGAAGAGGGATTCCGGTTTCTAAGGCTGGCTTCAAGGGAGAATGGGACTGAGAGGCAGGAAGGTAGGAAAAGGTCAGAGAAAAACTTCTGGGCATGCTTCTGAGGCCTTCATTTTGGGGTGCTGTCTTCTGAACTCTGGCAGAATTTATCATATTTTAAATACAAGGTAAAGGTCTAAATTTGTCTTTTATTTAAATGGTTTTCCATTTGTCTTGATATAATTGATTTTAAAATTCCACCTTTTCTCCAACAATTTGAGTTGCAACTTTTCTTTGATATCAAATGTTTCTACGTAGTTAAGTCTATTTCTAAACTTTGTATTTTTCCTATTGGTCTATCAAAAAATGCAGGAATCATATATTTTAAGTTGTGGAGAATTTATAATATGTTAAATGTTTTGTAAACTTAGTCTTTCTCCTTTTGCTCCATGGCTATTCTTGTTTATTCTCTTTTTTTCCTGCGTCATTGTTTAAATCAATTGGCACTGGATCCAGGCGAGGGCGGCAGCGGCACCTAAGTGCATCTTTACTGAGATTTTATTTATATTGTATCTAGTTTTTAGTTAATATTAAAGTGTCCTTATGTGTATTTCAGGAGTGTTTTAAAGTTTTGCCTTAGGTGTGTTTTACGTATTTCTGTTATTTTGTTACACTTTCATAGAGGGGAAATTGAAGATCTAGGTTTTTCTTATAAATCATCTGTGAATGGAAATGTTGGAAATCATATCACAGTAGTAATGCATAT
>NW_012150842.1:397094-398680 GCF_000956105.1 Propithecus coquereli
CAAAAATACCGTAATATTCTTACACCCAGTCCATATTTAAATTTCTTTAATTGTTCAAAATATTTTTATAGAGTTTGTTTGAAATAGCATCCAAAAATATGTCCACATATTATAATTGTTAATTATGTTCCATAAACCACTTTTAGTATAAAACATACTTTGTGTCCTCTTCCTCCTTTTTTTTTTTTTTTTTCATGGCATTAACCAATTGAAATAACAGGGTCACCTATGGATTTGTGTCTATCACTTATATTCCTTGTAAATTGAAAGTTAGGACTAAAGGCTTAATTGCATTCTGTTTCCCACTTTTTTGGTAAGAATACTTTACAGATGATGGTATTCACTTCATAGGGGCATCACAGCAAGAACGTAATGACTGGAGAGCCTAAGATCATAGTTCGTTGGGTTCAGGGGGTAACAGCATTACTCCTGCATTGTGACATTGTCTTCTTTCTCCAATGACCAGCTTGTGACACTTTGGTAGTATGTAAATATTCAGTTCTCCTTCACCTAATGTGTATAGAATATATTGATGATCAAATTATATACCAAATCTATTATGTAAATGGCAAGTGCAAAATGACATTTTCCAATTCTATAATTTTTTCACTTGATTTACATGGGATTTTGTTTAAAGAGTGACTTTTCCAAGCTGGGCACAGTGGCATGCACCTGTAGTCCCAGTCACTCCAGAGACTGAGATGGGAAGATCCCTCAAACACAGGAAGGAGTTTGAGGCCAGCTTGGGGAACACAGCAAGACCCCATCTCAGAAATAAAGTAACTTTTCCTTATTAACCAGGACTTTTTGGTTATTCTAAAATGAAATTCATATAAAGGACTGGACAAATAGTTAATTTGTTTCCTATAATTACCAATTTTTCTGGTAATGAGTTTTTTCCCTAGCACTCATGATATCTTGTTTCTATTTGTTTTTCTTTGCCCTCTCCTTTTGAATAGCATTATGAATTCATGGGTTTTCATATATTCAATATGTTAGATATCAGTTTTTGCTATTTCTCTTTTTGGTACCCAAATTGCCTTATCGTGGCCTGTGGGAGCAACTTCAAAGCGGCTCCTGTGTCATTAAGAACCAATCCATTGGTTTCTTTGCCATTTGCTTTCTTTCTGGCACAACCGGATGTTCATGCGCATCTGTACGCTTCTTGCCCCAATCCGAAAACCAATCATATCTCCAAGAAGCCCTGATTCATTTTACTTGGAAGGGTAGTTAGAATCCAGAATTATGGCACTATGGGTCTTCTTTACTTCAGGGTTGTTGCTATTGCTTCTAGAATAAAATATATTTTGAAAAGAAATAAAAATACATTCATACCTTAATTTTATGACATTTTTCTTACAATGAAAATTATTTCCTAAAACATTTAATATTTGATATATCCTTGAATGCACATAAAATGACTCAGAATTAGCAGTAACAATATTACCACTAAAATGAGGCTACCAAATAACATTTAAGTTTTCTTTGTTGTTCTTTTTGTCTTGACAACATATTCCACTAGGGATGTATATTCAAAGTGTGAGGTTCTTGATTTTTCCCCTATATTCTTATGTGACTTAATGTTA
>NW_012150842.1:398730-401758 GCF_000956105.1 Propithecus coquereli
TGCCCCAAGTCAGCTAATCAGTAAAGAAGTAAGGATTGCGACATTGGTCGCTCCACTAATTGCTTGAATTCAAATTCTTCAAAAACAATTTTTTGGAAGATAAACTTATATAAAGTTTCTTATGTTCTAAAGTATATTTTCCTAAAGGCAATAATTTTAATTTTCTTTCTTTTCCCCAAATCCCACACCATTCAGTTCTATTTCATTTGTACCAATGAAATTACCAATATGATTTTGCTAAGCTAGCATGTTTAAATGCAAGTTAAATGACTTGGAATTAAAAGATATTCATGAATATTTCCTAAGGTATTTTAAAATTGCTATAAACTTTCAGTTCTTTATGGATTTGTGAGAGGGTATCGTATTTACCAAGCTAGGCTCTGTTTTCATTATATTAGCTAAACAAAATCTTTTCTCGCTTAGCTTCTTACATGAAAAAAAAAAACTTTCCTTAAAGAATACCACTGCCAGCCCATGTCCTGCCTTTCCAAAGGCTTTGTAAAAAATGCTGAAGAAGCAGAAACAATACCTGGATAAATCTTATATGTAATGAATAAGTGTAAAATTGTTCAATTTCTTCTTACGACTCTCGTAAGACCCAAAGGCTGCCTGTAATAGCCAGTTTTTGATGGTCACGAATCCTGACATAGACAAAATAAACTCAAATAACTCATCCAGTTTTAGAAATCCTACTTTACTTCCTGATTTTGCTCACTTTAATCTTTCATAAAAGACTTCTTTTATATTAGGGAATTATCAAAGCATTCTCCAGAACACCTTGGAAGTTAATAAATATAAGCACAGGTTTGATACCCAGCTGTATACAAATCTTAAGGAATAATATTAACTTTACCAAACATGTAACTTTTTAAAAACTAAATTTCTCAATATCTTTCAAAGTAATATCTACTTTAGTCAATATCCAATAAGTATTTGGCTCTATTTCTGAAGGCTGTATGTTTGACATTTAATTACTTAATCTTTTGAGTTTGGTTTTGTGACCTTTCTCATCTCGTCCTAGAACAATGTAGATCACAAGTTATAACATACTAAAAGCAGAATCAGCTATATAATTTGTGGAGCCCTGTGCAAAATGAAAATGCAAGACTTCTTGATCAAAAATTATTAAGAATTTTAGGATGGCAACATCAGAGCATTAAACCAAATGCTGGTAACTTCTAAGTACTGGGCTTTGTGCAGCTACATAAGCCCCATGTCCAGGAAGCTGGCCCTGGCCATGCAATTTCAGCTACTTGATATTTTGCCACACTCTTTCTCTCTTTCTTGCTAATAATCTCTATTCTAGGTATCCTATAAAAAAGATGTCTATAATAATTCTGTCTATTGTGTGTATATATATTTTTATATATACTATATATAAAATATGTATATGATTTCGAGGGGATCTCTGCAATATGCCTCATAATAAGTAAACTTTTTTTCTTTTAGATTTGGTAGTATGAAGAACCAAAACAAATGTATGACCTATCAAACTTATTTTCAATTTTAATACTTAAAAAGGTAACTGGCACTGAATGCCTCTAGGAAAATGCCTTCTTGTTGTCATTATACTAGCGAATCTCTCTAGGATTCTCCACAAAATGAACATGTCATTTTCCTATATTGCAGGCTGACCACCTGGACATTATTTTCTCTCAGAGCACACCTGACACATGCAATGAAGATTATGACTCCAGATCTTGAGTTGTTCTTCTCATCAGGTGTGTCAATGCGTGTTTTTCATATGCCAGGACACGTAAGAATCATTTGAATGATGTATTCCAAACTAGTGGTTTGGGGTATGTGATTACTTCTTGTTACACAATTAGGATATTTAGCCTAAAGCAAAATAGACAATGCAAGCATAAAGAAAGACTAAATTGCCCATATTCTTGCCACTCTGAATTATCAAGTTTTAATATTGGGATATGCTCCTTTATTTTTTCTCCAATATTTAAGAGACGGAGAGTATACTGTACATATTTGTATCAACTTTTTCCATTAACAGTATATCAAGGACATCTTTCTAAATCAATATAGTTTATATAATTTTTAATACTTGCATTTCAGTCCGTTATACAGCAGTCATCTAATTTACACAACTCACCTTCTGTTGCTGGAGATTCACGACCTCGGTCACCTACCTTTTCCAGTCCTTTTGTCTGCAATCTCTGTGACCAAGGTACTCTTATGTCTTATCTTTCAGCCCCAGCCTTGCCTTTTCAAACATCACTTAATTTTTAAGAAAGCCATTGCATGGTTTTTTAACTTCCGGTTGTTTTAAATGATGCCCTTTCTCCCTCGTGGCTCTCGGGCACATTTCACTCAGCTGTGACTCAGTCCTGCCTGGACTCCTAGCCCCATGGGGAGGTCCCAAGCCGGTGTACGCTGACTTGATGAGGGGACATTGTTACTTAAGGAGAGGTCACGTTGCTGCATATAATGTTAGCATTTTTTATGCAACTCTAAATACACTCTGATTTTTAAAAATTTAGCATTAGCTACCCTTTGATCCTCTGTGCCATCCTTAGCCACCATCACATACCTCCCTGCTGCTGCTCACCGTGGAGTTCGACATGGGTTGCCAGTGCAGGGAAGTTAAATACATGTTGGTGTCTGCAATTAAGAGAATCTACTTCTGTACTTTCAGATTTGGAGCTTGTACTTGAAACCACTGTTTGCTTTTTTTGTCCACAACTTCAGAATAACATGTGCAGCCCATGCTTCCCCATCAGCAGTCACAAAGTCCTCCGTGGCTCTGTGTCGGCTGCTCGAGATGATCTCTGCCTCATCTCTGTGGTACCCTCGGCAACCCACACGGTGACTTGCACGGCCTATGTTTCATGCCATTCTAGTCTGACATATCCTCATTTGATAAAAATCCATCCTCAGTGTTGTTTTGATGTGTCGGGTTACTGCCTATCAATTTTCTATCACAGAGAGGTATTTCTCAGGTCTGTGCAAAGTAAATTTTGCCTATGCCACATAAATTATAATCTTCAAAATTCACTCAAATTTTGGCCGGGCG
>NW_012150842.1:402953-404663 GCF_000956105.1 Propithecus coquereli
TATAGAGAGATATGCACTATTATTACTTTGGACGATCCTTCACTTTTTGGCTATTTCTCATAGTATTTTTAAAAATTGTAAATAGACATTATTTTCATTGATTATTGAGAGCCATCAAAATATTAGACTTTGACTAGGAAAGACGTACACTTCCTAAATTCCCACATTGTACGAGAAGCATCTATTGCCTGAGTCTACCAGCTTATCAGTGGCACTGCACGTTGCCAAGATGTAAAGTGGAGAGCTGCCAAAACGCTGGTACTAAGGTAGCTTCACATGGTCCTTGATGCAGCTTCCATGGAAAAGAAGAGCTTCCTTATAAAGATTCTTCTTTCAGGGATCTCAGGGTAATTAACTACATAAGCAAAATTCAAGAAGAGTTTTTCTAAATAAAGCACATATAAAATAACATAAAGTCCTGTGCTATGCAAACAGTACACAAACTCAAGTGCAGACTGCAATGGCAGTGTGTTTCCTGCCATTAAAAACAATCTCACTAAGCTGTAGCATTTCTCTGGTATATTATTTATGATCAGAACTGCGCTGTCCTTATGACAAATAAAAGTACATAGAAATGCCTTAAGTTGTTCAAGTAATTTTTGAAAATAGTATTATTGCCTGTTGTTTCTTTGTCATTGTTGAGTAAATTAAAACTTCATATGGAACAATATTGTTCTACAGTATATCTCTTAGTGTTTACACGCTTAGCTTCAAAGAGGAAAACCACTGTGCAACCAATGATGCTTTCGTACCGCCATTTTCTTTTGATTCACTCAGGCTTTCTCAATTGTTGTAAGAGACTTTACTGCTTTTGGTATAATATTCTAATGCAGGTAATTTCTACTTTTAGTGAAACATTGGGACCCTCTGAAGATTTAACTAGTGTGGAGCATGTGTCTACTTTCACTCAGATCTATATTTATAGAGCTTGCTTTGATTTATTTATCTTTCCGCAGTAAAACCATCCAAACCCCTCAGAAAAGTCGATTTGCCCATTAAATATTCAAGATGTATCTCGCCTACCCACTAATTGGTTACATGAAATAAACTCATATTTACAAATGCACCTTTATCAATATATTTACTTTTCTAAGCTTCCTGACTACAGGATTGTCCTTTTCTCAGAGCAAGACACTACCACATTACCTTCTAGCGATACCCTGTCAAACTGGGAGAGCAGAAGGGAACTTTTAGCATGGTTGAAGGAGGAAAACAGGAACTCTTTTGAACATACCAACATACCAAAGTTAATGCTAAGTGCCAGGCAATCCTGGTCATAGTGAGATATGTTTGCCTTGCGGTTGTTTCAATTCAAGGTTGGACTGGGATGAGATTTTTTTTTTCTCTTCCCACCTGAAATTTCTAAAGTTTTTTCCTCCTTAACTGACCTAGGCCAGAGGCTGAGAAAAAGAACAAGTCAGTTCCTGTTTGGAGAAAGTAAGAGATTTAATGTATCTTAAGGGGAGCACAGAGGAGGGAGAGTGGTACCCTAGGTTCTCTATCATGCTAGTTGAGGAGGCAGGTAATAAACAAATAGGCAAATAAAATATTTACACATGTGATAATATGTGCATATTATTTTATTAAATAAAGATCAAACAGGATAAGTAGCATCTGTTGTGCATCGACAACATGCCAATCATTTTGCATATGTCACATTTAATATACATAATACAATAATATATTTAATATTAAATGTAATACGATATT
>NW_012150842.1:408518-411435 GCF_000956105.1 Propithecus coquereli
CAGAAGAAAAAACCTTCCTTACTGTGTAGATGACAAAAGGGAAATAAACAATTAATTTTAGATGATAAAAACTTTGTTAAGAAATTTAATCAGGGAAATGGGGCACTTTACCTTAAACGGGCAGGGAATGCTTTTCTCAGGAGGTGATATTTGAGCTGAGAAGAGCCAACCACACACATATCTAGAGAAAAACAGAGAGAATAACAAGTGCAAAAATGCAGTGAGCACGTCGGGTCATCGATTGGGAGGCAGGAAGATGACATTCTAACAATCAGTGAAAAGAAAGCTTAAGAAGCAAACTCATGCTGTGAATCAAGGTAGAGATGTGGATGACTAGATATGGTCAAATAAAAAATGCAGATTTTGGAGATGATGAGGCAAAGACATTGAGAAACCAGGATGTGAGACAAATCATTTTCATGAGCACTGATGTTTCCAAGAATAATGGCAAGGACATTGGTGGAGACGTGTAGCTGAATTAGATTTGGTTGCTAAACCAGAGACCCCAAGGATTCCACTTATATTTCATGTGCAGAATACAGTCATGTCGCTGCGGTAGAGAACAAAATCCAATCTCTTACTAAGAAGGAAGAGGAGAGCGAATGTTAGGCTGGTAATGATAAGTCCTTGTCTCATTGTGTCTACTACTAAGTGTGAAACTTCAGAAGTGCCTTCTATGCATTTATCATTAAACTCCACGAAAAATTTAAAGTACTGTTTTGTGTCCCGACATGGTTTTATGTCTACTTCAAAGCTAACACCTAAAACAAAGGTGATCAATACCTGTTTATAAATAAATGAATCAATGAAAAAATGACTAGATAATTACTAATTATCAAGCTTAAAAAATATCTACTTCAAATTTCTAATACTCTGACATTTCACTCTAACAGTATTCCTACACAGTCCACATATCCAGAAATAGCTCCGTGCAGTGGACAAAGCATGCACAAACTGGATTAAATGCTCGCTCTGCTGCTAATACCCAGTATGATCAAAGGCAAGCCCCACCTCAGAGAACTTGAGTTTCCCTCTCCTCTATATTCAAGACCAGTGCTCTATACCTAGATCAATATAAAGGAAGATAAATAAAAAACCCTAAAATGTTGCCTTCTCACATAGTGGAAAACTATTTCCACATAGTGGAAACTATGTTGTAGATATTTAAATGATATGGTTCCTTAAAGTTAGTAGACAGTTAACTATTTCTGCACGTTTTTCTAGTTGTAAGCTACATGAGAGTCATTGATTTCATGACTGAATATTCTCAGAAATATGGGAGGATTGCAGTTTATGAGTTCCTGTGGTTTGGTGGAGCTATGGAGCTAGTTCTAGAGAATGGGCTGGGAGCCGAAGTCAATTTTGGGCTAGGCATTAAGTGGCAGGGCAAGAAACTTCAGAATTCTTATGTTTCTTCTTACAAAGTGTGATAAAAATCTAAGATGCAGCCCCCAAGATTCCTGCCTCTAGAGTACCTTCCTCTCCCCCTTGAGACAGACAAGACTATGGATATATTGGGATATTATTCCTGAGATTAGGTTTATGCTATGTGGCAAAGTCAATGGGATGATTTTGTAGATGTAATTAAAGCCCCTGTAATTTTGGATGACTCAAAATTATTCCAGATGACCTTGATCTAAACAAGTGATCCCTTAAAAGAGAAATCATCCTGCTGGCCTTAATGCAGTGAGCTGCAATGTCGTCTGTGAGAGGGATATGTGACTAACAATTGTGAGTGCCACTTAGGACCTGAAAGCATCCTCTGGCCAGAAGTCAACGAGCAAAAGAAGACCTCAGTCCAACATGCACAAAGAATGAAATTCTGCCAACAACGGTGAGTTTGGAAGAGGCCATGAGCTCTGTAAGGAATGCAGGCCAGCTAACACCTTCACTGAAGTCTCGTGAGACCCTGAGCAGAGGATACAGTTAGACTGTGCCCAGGCCCTGACCCACAAAAACTACGAGGGAATAGACGTGTGTCGTTTTAAGCCACTGAGTTTGTGGTAATTTTTTACAAAGCAACTGAAAACCGGAAACATAAGGTGAGCAACAGTATTTAAGAGATTGCTCTGGCAGAGTAGTTCCCTGAACGAGAATTATGTGTACAATACTCTTGCCAAGCTACGGTGCACCTGTAAGAAGAGGAAAAACCCCAAATGTTTCCTTTTAAAGACTGAAATTTAGGTGTCTTTTCTTCTTCTTCTTCTTCCTCCTCCTCTTCTTCTTCTTCTTCTTGTTCTTCTCCTCCTCCTTCTGCTCCTCCCCCTCCCCCTCTTCCTCCCCCTCCTTCTTTTCTTCTTCCTCCTCCCTCCTCCCACCCCTACCCTCCTCTTCCCTAAACTAGTCTATCCTAACTGATACACATTTGGCACCAGAAACCAAAGACTATAACAACAAAACAACACATTTTACATTGCTCTAAGAGATTTGTTTAGGTGGTGGAGAAATTTTATTATAGAGTAGAAAGATATTTATTCACATTGTATAGTAGAGAAACACAAGATAAAACAGTCAAATGTGATAATTTTGCAATCTAGATAATATATTTTCTGATCTTGTAACTTTAGGGAAAATATTTGATAAATAGAATGTTAGCAATGTGTTTTGGTTGTCGTTGGCTGCATTTGGGAATGTAACACAAGAAAGAGATGGATTCAGAAAATAATTGGCCATTTCATAAACAGGAATGAAAAATGTAGAGAGAGTCCAACAATGTGAGAAATTTTAATATTGAACAAAAGCAATGTGTCTCAACCCTGACCTATAAAAAATAATATTGAGAAATTCTTCGAATAAAAAGGATTAATTAAAATAGCCATGCAGCAAGAATGTAATCAAGGATTGTGCTGCGATATCCATTGTTGAAACCTCTTCATAGATTAAGAGAGGAGGTATAGCCATTTGAATGAACAAAATT
>NW_012150842.1:413742-416528 GCF_000956105.1 Propithecus coquereli
GGACCTTATTTGCTAGGCCTGTCAGTCATTCTCTGGCTTGGTGACCTTGAAAAGGCAATTTAACCTCTTTTCCCTTCTTTTAAAGCTTTGTAAATGGGAGTAATAACTTACGGGAATGTTCTAAATTGTAAACCATTTTTACTTAGGTGTATGAGGAGCATTTGTTAGGGGGAAAAAAAGAATAACCAGTTAAACGAGTTAAACAGTTAAATTGTGCAATTTCCAATTTTTCCTATGTATGGTGACTTTTGGGACACCCTCTATATAAATAAAAAGGAAAAAGAAAACATGACTATTAAAACTATTTCATAGTGTTTTGTCTCTGAAGATTGATACTAAATGTTGATTCTCATTGAGCATGAACTATGGGGTGGGGGAAGGGTGGTAGAATTGCTTCAAAGAATTCCGTGATTATTTTCATGATTTCAGTGAAAGTTACAGACATATTTGGATAGGGAAATATGGTGGATTAAATATTGTGACAAGGGAAAAATGGCGAAACCACCCAAAAAGTGCTTTTCATTTAGGGAGAGAAACTATTTCTGACATAGAAAATAGCCAAAGATATATGGTGGAGGTCTTCACAAATTTAGTATAATATGAATTTGGATAGAGTATGCTAACCAAGGAGGGTAAGAATTAAGAGTACTTTAGCTTTTGCACTTTAGGGAGGAGTAATGGTATATAACTTTTATTTTTGCAGGAAGGAAGCTCTCACAGCTACGCAAATTGTCAAAGGCAATGCCATGAAATAGAGCTAGGCACTGCTAAGAAAGTCGAGTGTCAGAATTAGATGAAATAAAAATCTGTGAGTAAATTTTACCCAGATGAATGAGAAGAATAAATTTAGTCTAAGAGAAGAGACTGAGAATGATTTTAATAGTAATACTTATAAGATAAATACAATACCTCCCATTTAGTGAGATGTATAGCTTCGCAGTCAGGAGAAGGCTCTCTGGAGTCACGCTGCTTAGCTCTGTACCTTGGCTCGACCACGTATTATCTGAGTATGACTCTTGCCAAATTGCTTACCCGCTCTGAGCCTCAGTTTTCTCACCTATAAAATTAGGACACAAATGTCACTTAACTTATAAGATTGTTGTGAGAATTAAAATTACAGTACCCAGAACATGGCAAATTCTCAACATATGTTAGCCAAATACAATAGAAAACTCTTTATATAGTTAGTAAAAAATACCTTGAAATATCACCCGATGTGTTTTTCTTTCTCACTAAGTTATTTTTTGGGGGGAAGGAGGCGTTAGGGAAGTAGGGAGTGTTTTAGTTATTTGGTCATTTAACCATTAAGGTTAAACTAAGAGAAAAGGTAAAGGAGATAGAAGGAACTGCCTAGAACAAAGAGGACTTTGTGAATATAGCAAAGAATTTAACCTTATTCAATGAGAGATCTGACCTTTGCCCTTGAATCCTAGGAGGTGAACCCAAAGCCTTTGTAATGTTCCATCTGATAAGGATTTTTGTTTACCGTGGGATCTTGGGTCATGCCAAACAGTCTAAAAATGTGATATATGGTGGGGACAGTGGGTCACGCAGGATCAGCTCAACTTCCACAAGGCCTAGAGACTGAGGTTAGCGACATGAACAGTCGACCATGTCTACGTGACCAAGCCCTAGTAAAGACTCTGGACACCAAGGCTCAGGCACACTTCCTTGGTTGGCAATACTCTATGCATATTGTCACATATCATTACTGGAAAAGTTAGTAAAGTCTGTGACTTCACTGGGAGAAGATGACTGGAAACTCCATGCTTGGAATTGCCTGGACTCTCTCCCATGTCTTTCTTCCTTTGGTTAATTTTAATCTGCATCCTTTCACTGTAATAAACCGTAACTGTGAGTGTAACAGTGAGTAATTTCAGTGAGTCATGTGAGTCTTTCTAGTGGATTATCATACCCGAGGGTCATCTTGAGAACTCCCAAACTGGCAAATGGCATCAGAAGTGAGCATGATCTGGGGAACCTTTGAACTTGCAGTTGATATCAGAAGTGAGGGCTGTTTATTTAAGGATTGTCCCCTCATGTCATACTTTTTCATTAAGGTTTTTGGGGGGATTGGGGGAAGGTAGGAAGTTATTGGAGGTTTTCTTTATTTGGTTATTTCACCATTACAACCAAGCAAAGAGGAAAGATAAAGGGGCATAGAAGAAATTGCCTGGGACTAAGAAGGCTTTGTTCAGTTTCGGGTTTTAAATTAGACACTAGAATTTTTAGATCTTGAGAATAAAAGCCAAATTTTCAAGACTATGGAAAGGAATTCTGTGGAATTCTCATAGTTAAACTTTTCACTTCGCACACCAAATCTGCCCCTGCCCGTGTTCTTCATCTCAGTACGTGCCTCTGGAAACTATTGACTGACAGCAACATCTTGAATTTATCTTTGGTTCCTCTCTCTCTCTCTCCTTTATTCCTCTTAACAGATCCAACAAGTTCTGTTGACTTTATTTCCAGAACATATCCTGAACTGTTCATTTCTTTACAGTTCCATGTTGAAGGAAAACTCTATATTTCTTTCCTTTAAAACTACAAAAGTCTCCCATTCTCACCCTCCTCCTCAATTATTAGTTAGGCCAGTGGTTCTTAAAGTAAGGTCTATGGACCTTGAGGGTTGGGGGTCCCTGTGACTTTCAGACTCAGGGAGTCCTTAAATTCAGAACTATTTTTCTAACAACAGTAATGTTTTCCTTGACTTTTTCACTGTGTGGACTTTTGCACAGATGTGCAAAAGCAATGATGGGTAAACAGCTAGTGCCTTTGCACAAATGAAG
>NW_012150842.1:416578-419169 GCF_000956105.1 Propithecus coquereli
CCTTGGAGAGGAGGTAGGTGTCTTTTGCCTTAGAAGGGAAAATGAACCAAATAGATGGTTCTAGCTTCCTAGCTATTAATGTTGTGCACTGAGTATGTCTGTCTCTGTATTCCAAGCTTACAACAGGACTGTATTTTCTAGGTCACTGTTGTTAGATGCGGTCATGTGACCATTTATGGCCAATGAGCTGTGGACAGAAGTGACCTGCCATTCTAGGGCTGAGCATTTAATTGACAGTGTCACACACTTCAGAACTCACTGTGTCTTTCCAGCTATAGATAGGGAGTGTATGTCTGTGCTCAGTAACGACTGGAAACTTCCAAAAGGTGAGATAATAAATAACTCAACAAATTCTAAATCAGGTATGGTGGAACTATGGGGTTAGAGGTAGGGAAAGAGATTGGGAACAATGAAGTAAAAAACACAGAAAATTAAAAATATGATAGAATGCATTTGGGAGAGAGAAAGAATAGGTGAGCAGTGGTCAGGCAATATTCCCAGATACTAAGAACAATTGTGATGGGGTGGCTGTAATTGTGTGGGCCCTGATGAGCTGAGACCCATATCATGTTTCTCCCTAGACATGTAGTGCAAGCTAAAAACTGTTCCATTTCAGATGTCAATCACCGACATTTGTGAGTTGCTTCTTACCACAATATAACCTTACATATTCTGATTGACACAAAAACAAAGCCTCAATTACTCCCCCCAAATGCATCTTATTTGGAAAGATATCAGGGGATCTAACATGGTGTTTAAAAATCCCTCAAAAGTTGATGTTCAGAGTGATATTCTGATCTTTATTTTTAAATTTGTTTTCACAGGAAATTGTTGTTATCATCCTGTTAAAACTTCTACAACGACATTGCTCTTATATATTGTTACTTATAACTGAAGGGGAAGTTGGCATTGCCAGAATTAATATAGAAGCTGCTTGTTGATGTGTTTCTATTTATATTGTTAAGAAAGATTAGCTTAAATATTCTATTTTAACTGTGATGTAAGTAGAAGTTCTGAAAGTTAAATTTACATGTTTTGAATGAATTTACCTATTAATTAAATCTACTATTCATAGGAAATGTTTCAGCAATTTATCAAAAATCACATGAATATTCATTGCAAGTTTACTTCTACTAAAAACCTTAATTGTGCCAACACTTTTATGATTATATGATTGTGATGAAGAACCAACATAGTATCATTTTATTTGTCACCAGAGTAAATCTATGTTTGTATCATCAAGAAGTTTCAGGGAAAAAATAATTTTTAGAAAGTTTACATAAAGGAAAGATCAAGTAGAGCTGAAATAAAGCATTTTTGCAAAGAATAGCATCTCCCTCAGTTAATTCTTTATAAAGGTCTTATTCTAGCAATTTCATTTTTTTACAAGTGAAGTACATTTTAAAACTATAACATTTATTATAGTGTAACTTAGAAACAATGTGGTTCTCTGAAGAATGGACCTTATTTGCTAGGCCTGTCAGTCATTCTCTGGCTTGGTGACCTTGAAAAGGCAATTTAACCTCTTTTCCCTTCTTTTAAAGCTTTGTAAATGGGAGTAATAACTTACGGGAATGTTCTAAATTGTAAACCATTTTTACTTAGGTGTATGAGGAGCATTTGTTAGGGGGAAAAAAAGAATAACCAGTTAAACGAGTTAAACAGTTAAATTGTGCAATTTCCAATTTTTCCTATGTATGGTGACTTTTGGGACACCCTCTATATAAATAAAAAGGAAAAAGAAAACATGACTATTAAAACTATTTCATAGTGTTTTGTCTCTGAAGATTGATACTAAATGTTGATTCTCATTGAGCATGAACTATGGGGTGGGGGAAGGGTGGTAGAATTGCTTCAAAGAATTCCGTGATTATTTTCATGATTTCAGTGAAAGTTACAGACATATTTGGATAGGGAAATATGGTGGATTAAATATTGTGACAAGGGAAAAATGGCGAAACCACCCAAAAAGTGCTTTTCATTTAGGGAGAGAAACTATTTCTGACATAGAAAATAGCCAAAGATATATGGTGGAGGTCTTCACAAATTTAGTATAATATGAATTTGGATAGAGTATGCTAACCAAGGAGGGTAAGAATTAAGAGTACTTTAGCTTTTGCACTTTAGGGAGGAGTAATGGTATATAACTTTTATTTTTGCAGGAAGGAAGCTCTCACAGCTACGCAAATTGTCAAAGGCAATGCCATGAAATAGAGCTAGGCACTGCTAAGAAAGTCGAGTGTCAGAATTAGATGAAATAAAAATCTGTGAGTAAATTTTACCCAGATGAATGAGAAGAATAAATTTAGTCTAAGAGAAGAGACTGAGAATGATTTTAATAGTAATACTTATAAGATAAATACAATACCTCCCATTTAGTGAGATGTATAGCTTCGCAGTCAGGAGAAGGCTCTCTGGAGTCACGCTGCTTAGCTCTGTACCTTGGCTCGACCACGTATTATCTGAGTATGACTCTTGCCAAATTGCTTACCCGCTCTGAGCCTCAGTTTTCTCACCTATAAAATTAGGACACAAATGTCACTTAACTTATAAGATTGTTGTGAGAATTAAAATTACAGTACCCAGAACAT
>NW_012150842.1:427819-429592 GCF_000956105.1 Propithecus coquereli
GCAGTGGCTATCAGAGCAAGAGAGAGCAGCACCTTGTGAGTTTCTGGGGTTTTATTTTATACCTTCTGTTTAATTTTATGTTAAGCAGAGGGAGGATTATTCATAAGATTTCTGGAAGAGGGACGAGGAGTTCCCAGAACTGAGGGTTCCTCCTCTTTTTAAACCATATAGGGTAATTTCCCAGGGTTGCTATGGCATTTGTAAACTATCCTGGCACTGGTAGGAGTTTCTTTTATTATGCTAATATGTTATAAGCAGGTATAATGAGCAATGAGGGTAACCTGAGGTCATTTTTGTCCCCATGTTGGTTCTAGCTGGTTTCAGCAGGCTTCTCTAATGCCTCCTGTTTCATCAGAGACCTTGGTTCAGGTCTTATGATTCCTTGTTGAGCAGGCCTGTCAGTTTTCTATCTCATTATCACTGTGTATCTGGTATTAGTTGAAGTTGAAAATGGGTCATCGGTGAGTTTCAGACAGATCTGAGTAGCTCAGATATATATGTGTGTGTCAGAGAATCTGGACAGAGCATTAAAGAAAAGAATATTTAAACAGGAAAAAATTCAAATTCAAGGACATTGAGAGAGTAAGGGTAGTGTTTTAAATCATAAAAAAAAGTTTTTTTGCACACATTTTGGCAAAGAACAATGTGTTTTTAAGAGTGGGAAACAGAAGCTAAAAGATGAATATAATATGCAAAGTTGAGTCTGGAAGTTTTCACCAGAAACCTGGATATCACGTATTTACTGGTTCTAATTTTATTTTGCATTATTTGAAGCTTAGTTTCCACAGAAAGATTGATAATATAGCCCTTTTGATTAGCCTATGGATTTAAAAAAAATGATAAATTGAAGTAACTCTTATTTCCTATTTAAAAAAGACTAAGTATAGATAACTGACAAAGACCCTCCCCTTGACAAAACTTTAGTTAGGCTTATTCTAGGCCCTCTTTTTGAGCAGGCCTTGTCCTTGGGCCTCTCTTCAGCCAGCCTATCCCAGTTTTAGCAAGAATGCTTAAGTCAGTTTATGGAGAATCCCCCACCCTTGATATCTGATCACTCTAGCCTGCTTTCAACAAGAACCCTGGTAAGTCAATTTATCAAGGATCATTTTACCCTTAATGACCTCTCTTAATAATTTTCCATCCACTGACCCCCTCAGTCTGCTTATTAGTTATAAATCTTCACTTGTTCCTGTTGTTTTCGCAGTTGAATCCAATCTCTGTTTCCCATTTCAAGAGTCTTGACACTATTGCAGTAGTCCTGAAGTCTCCTTTAGTATTTTAACAAGTGTCAGAATATTTTTTTCTTTAACACCATATAATCTCTTTGATCATATAATGCTTTCTCATTAAAATGAAGAAGATAATGAATAAGGTAAGTTGGTAAATTGACAGGAAACTTTCAAGTTCCACTGCCCACATGGAGAAACTACGGGGAAGAGAGTATTCTATTGAAGAGAGATTTCCTATTATATAAGGAGATGACCTATGAAAAGGCCATTTCAGCTTGGAGGATAAAGGTCAAAAGCCTGGAAGTGATAACCTAGAAATAATATTAGACAAATGTCATCATTCTGTTGAAATAAATGAAGTGAGGTTGGAGCCAGTGGATGAGGATACACAAAAAGAAGAACCACGACATTTCAAACCTGTTGTGGAACACAGGAAAAGCTCCTAGTTAAATCCAGAAGTGAAGAACTGAACTCAGCAGCATTTCACTCATAAGACATAAAGTAGTACCATAAATATTTTAAGGATATAGCTATAGCCTCCATA
>NW_012150842.1:429642-437283 GCF_000956105.1 Propithecus coquereli
AATACCATAGACTCCGTCTTTCAGAAAAAAAATAAATTAGTCGGTCATGGTGGTGCATGCCAATAGTCACAGGTACTCGGGAGGCTGAGGCAGGAGGATAGCTTGAGCCTAGGAGTTGGAGGCTGCCGGGAGCTATGATGACAACACACTACTCTAGCCAGGGCGACAGAGCGAGACCCTTTCTAAAAAAACAAAAAGGAAAGAAAAAGAAAATCTTCCCTGACTGATAAATACAATATAGCCACTCACATTACTCTATATTTATTTATCCTTGTTTAAACCTGTGCATAACCCTTAATAATCTGATAATTTCTTTATATTATTTAAAAATTATATATTATTTGTCTCCACCTTCTGGAAAGGAAGCTATATTAGAGCAGGAATCTTGTCTATCTTGGTTTTATCACTCAGTCCTTAGGGTCAGGTGCTCAATATATCTTTGATAAATGAGTGTACGATGACTTATAGTATTGGCCACATTGAATTGCAGAACAAGAAAAAATTGAGAACAGCACACAGGAAAAAGGAAACTCAATGTTGGCCTGAGGTGGGTTTGAAAGAGAGAACGAGGAGAAAAGCGAAGTGGAGAACATCAAGGGGAGGGAGAGCAAGAAGAGAAGTTTTGAAACACGGTTGTATCATTCGTACCTTAGAACGAAACCCTGAGGGACAGGGTAGCCGGAAGGATATAGATAGATTTGGGGGAATCTAAAATTAGTTATCGGTGACCAATTTTCACTCCCTTCTCCTCCCTTTCTTTCTTCCTCTCCTTCTTTCATTCTAAGGTTCTCGGAAAATTCTCATGTTTGCATGGTACCGAGTTCAAACCGGCCCAGAACTAAGAGTGGCAGTCGCTGAGGAAGGCGGTTGGACCCAAGGACCATGTCACCGAATCCTGAACCCTATTAGAGAGCACGGAGAGAACAGCTCAGAATTTCCGGGTCTTCATATGACACTCAGAAGTGCTGACACAGTTAACGGGGTGGCAGAGACTGGGGGCGGGACAAAGGAGCTGCCGATAGGAAGCTTCAGCACCACGGACAGCGCGGAGGCCGCAATGGAGGATCAGTGTTAGGAATTCGGCCAAATACCCGCCGGCAAGAGCACCAAGCGGCTGCCACCCTAGAGGGAGGACTCGAG
The DNA here is from genome assembly GCF_000956105.1 of Propithecus coquereli. Lineage (NCBI taxonomy): Eukaryota > Metazoa > Chordata > Mammalia > Primates > Indriidae > Propithecus > Propithecus coquereli. The sequence continues at coordinate 430,783 of NW_012150842.1, forward strand.
GGCAGGTGAATCCCTGCACTAAAATTGTTTACGGTGAACACTAATTTCAGTACTTTGCTCAACTCTGTGTTCCCGATTTCACATAGCTTTTGGCCCCAGTAATCTTTTCACTTTTCAGATTGTGCATTTAAAAAAAATTATTTATTCAGTGTTTTGTTGTTGTTGCTTTCATTGGGATGACGGATCCAGTATCTAGTCACTGTGCTGATGGAACGGACGCGGGAGACGACTTTTTCCCGGCGTTTTGCTGCGACAGGAAGGCTGCTCACGGCAGCTGAAGGAAAGCATACGTGGGCGAGCGCCGGGCCACGAGGAATGAGGAGCACGGATTAGCCGACAGACAAGAATTGAGCAACGCACTCAAGCTCTTGGGGAGTAAAGATGTTTCTTCATCTAGTGATCTTGTTTATGAACAAAAACTTTGGAGGGTTTTGAAAAAAAAGTTTGCCTATTATTTTAGTGATGTGTCTGAGGAAGATGAAAGGACCAGCACGGTGACACAGGCACGTTAACGGTGGCATTTACGGTAGGAGAGGAGGCCGTCCAAACGGCAGCCTCTAACGTTATTCCACATTGGTTTAGAAAATTTTTACACAAGTTCTATCGCACAGGTTGACAAGAATATCCGAGGTCAAGATTCACTAAGCACGATGGAGAATCAGAAAATCACAGACTATTTGTTGAACTTTAGGGGATTAAATAAAATTACGAGGGAAGTTTAGAATACTTTTTCTGATTTTTACAGAAAATACGTGATTTTGGTCAAGAGAGGCAAGATTTTTTTTTTTTTTCCAATTATTTAAAAACAGGCTTCTCTAGGAGGGAATTGCTGGAAAAAAGACAAATACATTGTGCTTAGAATACCATTCACAGGTTTAGAGAGGAGAATAAGAAAAGAATGTAAAATAAAAAAGATGGAAGAATGGGGGCTGCCAACAGAATCTTTTACTCTTCTGCATTTAAGACCAAACCTCCTCTTCAAACGGAGACATATTGGTACAGGAAAGTAGACCCCAGAACTGGGATCTGGCCTGAAGGCCAAGTGGGTTCTTGGCTTTATGCAGGAAAGAATTCCAGAGTGAGCCACTAGCGTAAATCAAAAGCAAGTTTATTAAGGTGAGAAAAGAAGAAAAGGGGAGGTTGCCCCACAGCCAGAGCAGTGGCTATCAGAGCAAGAGAGAGCAGCACCTTGTGAGTTTCTGGGGTTTTATTTTATACCTTCTGTTTAATTTTATGTTAAGCAGAGGGAGGATTATTCATAAGATTTCTGGAAGAGGGACGAGGAGTTCCCAGAACTGAGGGTTCCTCCTCTTTTTAAACCATATGGGGTAATTTCCCAGGGTTGCTATGGCATTTGTAAACTATCCTGGCACTGGTAGGAGTTTCTTTTATTATGCTAATATGTTATAAGCAGGTATAATGAGCAATGAGGGTAACCTGAGGTCATTTTTGTCCCCATGTTGGTTCTAGCTGATTTCAGCAGGCTTCTCTAATGCCTCCTGTTTCATCAGAGACCTTGGTTCAGGTCTTATGATTCCTTGTTGAGCAGGCCTGTCAGTTTTCTATCTCATTATCACTGTGTATCTGGTATTAGTTGAAGTTGAAAATGGGTCATCGGTGAGTTTCAGACAGATCTGAGTAGCTCAGATATATATGTGTGTGTCAGAGAATCTGGACAGAGCATTAAAGAAAAGAATATTTAAACAGGAAAAAATTCAAATTCAAGGACATTGAGAGAGTAAGGGTAGTGTTTTAAATCATAAAAAAAAGTTTTTTTGCACACATTTTGGCAAAGAACAATGTGTTTTTAAGAGTGGGAAACAGAAGCTAAAAGATGAATATAATATGCAAAGTTGAGTCTGGAAGTTTTCACCAGAAACCTGGATATCACGTATTTACTGGTTCTAATTTTATTTTGCATTATTTGAAGCTTAGTTTCCACAGAAAGATTGATAATATAGCCCTTTTGATTAGCCTATGGATTTAAAAAAAATGATAAATTGAAGTAACTCTTACTTCCTATTTAAAAAAGACTAAGTATAGATAACTGACAAAGACCCTCTCCTTGACAAAACTTTAGTTAGGCTTATTCTAGGCCCTCTTTTTGAGCAGGCCTTGTCCTTGGGCCTCTCTTCAGCCAGCCTATCCCAGTTTTAGCAAGAATGCTTAAGTCAGTTTATGGAGAATCCCCCACCCTTGATATCTGATCACTCTAGCCAGCTTTCAACAAGAACCCTGGTAAGTCAATTTATCAAGGATCATTTTACCCTTAATGACCTCTCTTAATAATTTTCCATCCACTGACCCCCTCAGTCTGCTTATTAGTTATAAATCTTCACTTGTTCCTGTTGTTTTCGCAGTTGAATCCAATCTCTGTTTCCCATTTCAAGAGTCTTGACACTATTGCAGTAGTCCTGAAGTCTCCTTTAGTATTTTAACAAGTGTCAGAATATTTTTTTCTTTAACATCATATAATCTCTTTGATCATATTATGCTTTCTCATTAAAATGAAGAAGATAATGAATAAGGTAAGTTGGTAAATTGACAGGAAACTTTCAAGTTCCACTGCCCACATGGAGAAACTACGGGGAAGAGAGTATTCTATTGAAGAGAGATTTCCTATTATATAAGGAGATGACCTATGAAAAGGCCATTTCAGCTTGGAGGATAAAGGTCAAAAGCCTGGAAGTGATAACCTAGAAATAATATTAGACAAATGTCATCATTCTGTTGAAATAAATGAAGTGAGGTTGGAGCCAGTGGATGAGGATACACAAAAAGAAGAACCACGACATTTCAAACCTGTTGTGGAACACAGGAAAAGCTCCTAGTTAAATCCAGAAGTGAAGAACTGAACTCAGCAGCATTTCACTCATAAGACATAAAGTAGTACCATAAATATTTTAAGGATATAGCTATAGCCTCCATAGTTTGATCCGGTGTCTGAATTGGAATTTATCATTTATCACGTAATATCATAGTGCCATCCAAATAGATTCAGAGACCATTTTCATTTAAAAATTTAATAAAGCATTTAAGAATTTTAAAGTCTTTCTTTAAATAATTGTGTTTTAATGTGAACTTTGACACTGAGAATTTCATAACTTATTTTGTGTCGTATCTTTTTAGTGTTCTCTTCTTGCTTATAAAAATTCAGTCATTTAACTCTAATCCCTCTAGTGCACAAGTTGCATTGTTAAATAATTTTATGATATTCATTGCAATCCATCATATTATTTAGAGCATCTGCATAATATATTTTCATGAACTTTAAGCTTTTAAAATATTATGATGACGGTGTGTACCTGTGGCTTCTGTTCTTTTGTATAACTGCTAAGAAATGGATTGTTTATGAAGGAACAAAAATAAATTTACATTTAGAAAAAAAACACAATAGAGAAAAAGGCCTCAGAGTAAACTTTCAATCCTTCAGTTTTATGTCCCACATTCTTCGTGAATTGCTTTCTTTTTTTTCCATCTTACCTCCTTCCCTAAACTGCTCTCACACTAAATACTGCAGTTCTTCTTGAGCCAGTAAGTAAGCCATCTCTCCCTGTGCTTTTCCTCTTGCACCTGCTACTCTTTGCCCAGAACACACCCACACTGACTTCAAGTGCATATGCATTGTGCACATATGAGGGATTTGCCCCAAAAGAGATTAAGTATGTGATTTTTCTTTTCTTTAATGAGAGTCATTGTCAACTATATCACAGAAAATCACCTTACAATTGAGGAAGTCCGCCTTTTTTTGAGAATTGTACTCTTCGGCTTTAGAGAAGTTAGAATTTCTGAGTACAGGGGGAGAAGTGCCATTATGTGTCTTACTCAGAAAAGGGCTATTGGTTTTGTGAAGAGCAGACATTCTGTCTCATTTTCTCAGACCATATAAATACGATAGGCCATAATAAGTCCTATAGACTGGGTGGTTTAAATGACAGAAATTTATTTTTTACAGTTCTAGATACTGGGAAGTCCAAGATCAAGGTGCCAGATAATTCAGTTCCTAGTAAGGATCCTCTTCCTAATTTATAGACAGACGCCTTTTTCTATCTTCACATGGTGGAGGAAGAGCACTCTGGTCTCTTCATCTCTTACAAGGGCAACAATCCCATCACTGGCTCCACACACATGGCCTCATCCAAACTCAGTTACCTGCCAAAGGTCTCAACTTTGAATAGCATCACATTGAGGATTAGTGCTTCAACCCTTAAATTTTGTGATTATGGCGGACACATTCAGTACATAGCACCAGCTAACCGTGAGTTAGGGTTATTGAGGCCTTCTTGTCCCTCATATTGTGGTTGTATATAAGTAATGAAATGAAATAGATGATTGTTCTCAGGACTAAGAAATGTTAGCATTATTGAGCTTGATGTTTGCAAATTATTTTTTCCTTAAAAATGCTGCACAATGTTCTAATTAGACACATGTGGCATCAATGAAGTGGAGGATTCAGTCACCATCCCCTGTTATGAATTGAATTGTGTCTCCCCAGGATTTATATGTTGAAGTCCCAACTTTCAGTACTTGAAACTGCGACTTTATTTAGAGATGGGGCCTTTAAAGAGGTAATTAAGGTTAAGTGAGGTCATATGGATGGATCCTAATATGAGTGCGATCTTTATAAGAAGAGAAGATTAAGACACAGACATGCACAGAGGAAAGACCACGTGAACAAAGAGGAGATAGCTATCTATAAGCCAGGGAGGGAGGCCTCAGAAGAAACCAACCCTACTGACAAGTTGATCTTGAATTTCTTGCCTGTGAGACATACATTTCTATTGTTTAAGCCAACCATCTATGATACTTTGTTATGGACGCCCTAGAAAACTAATACACCTCTGTACACCAAACCTAAAACTTTGGTAAATCTTCATTGAAGTAGGCAGCAATTACCTGCCTTAGGAAGATGCCAGAGGCTCCTCTCCCATTTCTAAGGCATCTCACACTCAAGAAATAGTCCTTTGGCACTCAATGACTCTGATAGCATGAAACCTGAATTCTTTCAAACTCGTGCCCATAAAGCACGAGAAAAAAGCACGAGATCCTTTAACAGAAAATTGAAGGATCTTTAACTAGAAAAGCCCAATTAGATGTGAATCCTTCCCTAAGTGTTACACTGGGGAGTGAGTAACTTTCCCCTAGGCCCCTAACACCAGGAGTAAATCTGCATTAACACACGTGGACTTTATAGGGGCCTGATTCGCTCTTTGCAGAGCATTGCTCGGCATTTAGTGCCCTGTTTTTGTTTGTTTGTTTGTTTGTAGTCAATTCATCTATATAGAAATAACCTGAACCAGATTGACTTCCCTCCAGAGACTTGAAACTCCAGAAGAAACCCAAAATAATGGAGGGAAGTATTGCCACGGGACCACTGTCCGTTCTACAATTATTAGCATGTGCAGCTCAACTAACACACTCCAGAATGGATTTGAGCTGCACTGTTTTATCCACTCAGGCTATGTAGAAAGATAGTCTAGTTATATTCCTAAGTCCTAGCTGACCCATTAATGTAAGCTCCATGAGGGCAGAAGCTGTGGCTTTTATCAAGCCTGGTTGCCAAGGTCTGGCATAATGTAACCTGGCACACAGTATACTTTAAATAAACATTTGAAAGGTTATAATGTCAACATAAAACAAAATATTATAGTCTTTGTTTTAGATACAATACACTTGCACTTACAATTTTGCATAAAATCAAGTATGAACTGGTTATAATGGTAACCATCTACAGAAATGCTTAAAATATTTTGAGGAAAACAAAAGAAGTTAAGATGCTTTGAGCTGATATAAAATTGACTTGCTTTTGTTGGAGAAGAACTATGCTCATGAAATTGAAGCAAGAAGAAATGGGCGAGGGCTTCGGAAAGCATAAGGAAACCGACTCTTCAGTAGAGAGTCGCTGGTTCTCGTGAGTGCTGCACACCTTTCCCGAGGCCCTTCACGGCCTTTCCACTGTCAAGGCCCGGCCTTGCTTCGCAGATCCCACCTCTGTTCTTCATTCTTGTCCTGTATTTGGATGTGCGGTCCTGGGATTCACGCTGTGTCTGTGCCCTATTCTGGTATCCAGAGACGAAGTGCCATCTTCCCTGCTTCCTACTGTTATCGAAATAAGCCAAAGATGGCCTCCATGTGTTGGCCACCGTGCTCTTTATTTCTTCACTGCAAGCTTAGGCTTGTCAGCTTAAAAGCCTGCCAGGGCCAAACTCAAATTTTTACACATTCAGTTATTTAAAAATAGCCCAAACACACAGATTTTTAGCCATTTAGGGCCTGCCTGCTTTGCATACCCTGCCAACCTCCCCACCCCTGCTCCCCTCCACCATCTGCCTGCTAGCAATGGATAAGGTAACCCCCACATGCCGCTGCTGCCCGTCTGGGACCTGGAAACTCCCTGCCTGCTGCTGAGTGATACCCCTGGAGAAGCAAGCCTCCCATCTGATCCCCTTGTCCCATGGAGCTGCCGGACCCTCCTCCCCTTCTGGACAGCGTCCCTCTCAT
>NW_012150842.1:438123-439673 GCF_000956105.1 Propithecus coquereli
TCTGATATTAACCAGAGATTAGACTTCTGTACATACTGTTATTCTAAGTGTATCTCTCCTTCACAGACTACTTCAACCTCATCTTTTGTGAAATATATTCTGACCCTTTTCTTCACGAGTCTCCTTTTTCGAGCAATAGGTCTGCAGAACTCAGAGGGCTTTCTGGGGAGAAAACATTTAGACTGAGGACCATCCTTTAAGCATAGACCATACACAATCAATTCATTTATTTCCCCAGAAGAAGATAATACTAATTAGAAATGGCATCTGTTAGGAAAAAATTTATGATGCAATATGGAAACTCACTTGTATATAAATGTGTTTATTAAAAACCACAGTGGAGTTTTTAATATTGGCACACTGTGCTAAGAGGTTTCTTCTCTGACGATAGTCAGAGAATAGCATCACAAGGTGATATGTGAGTAAAATTTCAACAGATATTTCTAAGGAATGTAAGTAAATACAAGAAGAAAGGAATCCAAGAAATAGATTTTTAAAAACCCAAAATGGTGTTAGGACAATTATAAATAGCTTGGGCCCCTTGGAGCAAAGAGTGTATAGATGAGACTAGTTGGAGAAAGCAAGTGTAGCTTCAGTTGAGAACTTTGGGATTTATTGGCCATAAGTATACAATTGTAAAATACAAAAACAAACAAACAAACAAAAACCCACAATGGGAAATGAATTTTGGATGAATTTTGAAAGAATTTTATGCATTTCATCAATATATGTGAATTCGAAAGTTATATTTTTCATACAATTTATGTTAACGGTCTTTCCCAGTGCCCAGCCAGTGCAGAGCTTAATGAATTTTTATTGCAGGACAGAGACATTTCCCCCAGTACTTCCAAACTCAAGGTCCTTATGTATTAATTTCCCATTCGCTTTGCACGCTATATCTTACTAAATATACCTTGTGTGAAATATAAGTTAATCTTGCTATATATGGCGACATAACCTGTTTGTTTCCCCATGTGACTCTAAAAGGCAGGACTTCTAAACTTTGAGTGAAATTTGAGGAGGTAGATTTTGCACAGAACTTTCTGATAAATAAAGCTGGCCACGATGCAATTGTGAGCAGTAATACAGTAACGAGCCTCTCACGATTAGTTTCCACAGAAAGGCTAAAAGATGTTCTCTCTCTGCGATTTAAGGAAGTTGATGTAGATTCGTTCCAGGACTTTTCCAAATATGATTTCTTTTGAGCTTTTTGACTGTTCTGAACACAGAAAGCTTGGAAATGAGACCTGATTCTATTGGTTTCTCTTTTGCGGTCTCCCTGTTATACCCGTTAAACTCAAAATCTGCTCTCTGACCCTGAAGAGGAAATTCTTCCTTGAGATGATCGTTAACTGCTAGGGATAAGACATAATCACCAGATACCTCGGCATGCACAATATTCTTCATTGTAATTTTGGAGATTAAATAGTAAAATGTCATATTCTAAACAACGTAATTTCTCAGACTGTGCCTTTCCTTTACAAGAATTATTTTACTCTATATGGACTAAAGAACATCTACTTCATTGTATGAATGTATCCATATTAAGA
>NW_012150842.1:440653-447716 GCF_000956105.1 Propithecus coquereli
CATTACTTTCAATTCCCTTTGAATCATTTAAACAAAATAGAATGGACCTTCCTTGATCATTTAATTATTGGGTATAATTACTTAAAAGTTTATAAGAGGTCTTCTTGTGGTCACTGAAGAATAGATCATTAATCAAAAACTATATCTTTAAGATTGAATATTTTCCAAGATTAACAAAGAGACAAGAAAAAATAGATCCTGTCATAAGCATATTATTCCCCAAATCCTTTGCAAAAATTCCTGAAGATAGGAACTTTGCTTTATTAACTGCTTCATTTGCAACACCTAGAAGACTGTCTAACGCTTAATAGGAATTCAATGCATATCTGTTGAATGAATGAAAAAATGTAATTTAATTAAATGCTTGAGCCTGCATTTAACACAGTTCAGACTTTTTAATATGAAACACAAAAGTAGAGCTAGAGAGGTATTTGTTTACTGTTTTCACTTTTGATTTAACAGTAAAACGGTAAGACTAAGTCATATAATAGGGGGACATTTTGTGAAATGTTTTTGCTGGTTTTGTTAGTGTCGTAAAGGGCTTAGCAGAGCCAGGCCAAGGTGGGCTGCTCAGGACTCTTATTCTATCATTGCACCGACAAGGAGATACTAAATATTTACTGTGCATTCATTTCTGAGAGAGAAAACAAAGAAATATAACCTTATCTCTACCCTCAAGGAGGCAACAGTCCAGTTGGAGGGAAGTAACCCAGGCATGAGGGACCACCAAACATTATAAAACAAAATAATGTGAAAAGCTAGATTATTTAAGAAATAGAAGTCTTAAATAAAAACTACAACACAAAGTGTTTCTCTTGTTATTCAAGGAAAATAGCAAGGACTTTTGTAAGCCAGAAGTGGTAACTGGCTACCCACAGGCAGGACTGCAGCCTAATTTTGTTTTGCCTGAACAATTTCATGTAGAAAAATAATCAATATTTAAACAGTAAAGATTTTAGATGAAAATATGTTTATAAAGCTTCTCTTGGACCAACCTGTTTTTGGGGATCACCGGTGGCTGTCACCTTTAGAGATACTGATGCCTTCACACCAAACGAAACTACTTTATTCATTTTTGTCACTTTCCTTGAAAGCATCTGAGTTTGCTACTCTAATGTTACATCACAGACAGTGTCTCCAGACTCAATTGTTTCATTTGAACTTTGCGATACACAGGACAGGGATGCGCAGGGTCTCTTATTTCAGGGTAACCAGAGTGACAAGGTTTTTAGGAAGGTAGTTTCTGAAAAGTCGAGTGGGTATTGTACATTTGTGCTTTCTAAGTATGTACAAGAATGAGCTAGAGAACTAGAACCATCATTATCTAGTGTTTTGCAATTTGTGACTTCTGTTGTTATTTCAGTTTTTGCAGTTTAGCATATCATTAATTTATAGAAAATTTGCTCTTGGGGGAAAAGTTATATTTTTTTCTACTGAACTTTTGTTGATGTTAAAATTCTAAGTGGTTTATAATTTAAACTGAAGGAATAAAAGACTAATTCTTAATTTGTTCATATCAACTTCTTCTCCAAAGCCATGCAGACTTCACCAGCATTCTGGATTTCATCACTGATTTATTCTATCCGTCATTTATATTTCTCTGTTCTGTGTTGGCTTGTTGTTGTTGTTGTTGTTATAGAAAACTTCACTGAAATATAATCATTTGTAAAATGAATGTGGTGGAGAGAAAGGCAAGGAGAATTGGACTTCTGTTTGTCTTTTGCCAGCCCGTCATCATTCTCTACTATAGGCAACACCTAGTTTTCTTGTTTTCAGTAATACATACAGATGGAGAAAAAGAAACCTAAAATATGGTTCTTTATGGAACAGAGGTGTGCTGCAGTTCAGGTTATTGATGCTTCGTGTCTCAGGAAAAGAAACGTCCAGGATAAAGTAGTACGTGTTTTACCACAGGGAAGTGAGGAAACTTATGTCAGTGATATTTTACTGTTCGGGGAATTCTGACATTCAGAGGAAGCCATTCAAGTTCAGTCAATCGATGTAGAAGTGCTCTCTCTCTCCCTTCCTCTCTCTTTGCAGTCAGGGTATCACTGAAAGTAACAATTGCTTCCAAGCATTCTAGTGGCTTTCAATTATCAACAAATGTAGTTAATCAAAGTTACAATTACTATGCTAGACATTGAACCATAAAATGTAGAGAGACTCTCTCTACTTTGAGAAGCTCACGACCCAGGGAAAATACAAGCAACTAAACAGGGAATTTAAAAACCAGTACTCTCAGTAGTAAAATGGATGTTAAGGGAACAGAGAGGAAGCACACATAACTTGATCTTGAGGTAGACTAAGAAAGCTTGCTGGAACTGAGGAATATATGTACTACAGCTTAGGATATTAAGAGAGTGTCAAATATTGCTGTATATGTTGAAGATTACACCATGCAGTTGATAATGAAAGACTCAAGCATGTTAGGATATTTGAAATTTTATTTGTAAGGAAAAATTTTCAGCCAGTCTTGATGACTTAATGGATGTGGAATGAGATGGAAAGGGAAATCTAGAGTAACTCCTAAGTGTTTGGGTGATTTTTGGTAAAATTATCTGTAAAGGAGCTTATAGAAGAGAAGGTATTGGTAATAGCAAAGATCATAATTTGTCTTAAATGAAATGTCTATGGATTATCAAGTGGAGATGTCTACCAGAACATTGTATCTGGAGCTCATAGGAGAGGTCACGGTTGAAGATGTAAATTCTAATGTAAAAAGTATAGAGGTAGTAGCCATAAGATCACTTACAGATAGGGTCACAGAGGGAGAAAAAAAGAAGAATGAGGACAGGTCTTAGAATACAGAAAAGCCAAATTTAATAGCTAGAGAATATGTCCTAATAGCCAAGAAAGATAAAAGAATCAATAAAGCTATAGAAGGAAGCAATTTAAACAGAGTTCTGAACATCATGTATTGAATTTAAAACTAGGAGTCACTCATGACCTCCAAGAAGGCTGTGTCAGTGAAGGTAGTTGATGAGTTATATTGCTCCAGCAGAGAGAGTTAGAATGAAATAAGAGAATAAAGACAGCAAGTGCTTACTTCTTCAAAGGTGCATGGTCCTGAAGACTGGGAGAAATAGGGAAGTGGAAAGAATGAAATATTAGACAAAAAAAAAAAAAAGAAAAAGAAAAGAAATAAAGCCTTAAAGGAGCAGTGGCTGTAATTAGAGTGTGTTTTTGGTGTGTGGGGAACAGGACCGTCGTATTTTGCTAATCTCCCTGGAGCTGGGCACTAGTTGACTAGATGTGTTTTACAAAGCACCACAAATTGAGTGGCTTAAAAAACAGAAATTTATTGTCTCACAGTTCTTGGAGCTTGAAGTCTGAAATCAAGTTGTTAGCAGGCTTGCTGGGAGCTGTGAGGATGAATGTATTCCATACCTCTCCTGGGTTTGCTGGCAATCTTTGACATTCCTTGGCATGTAGAAAAATCAGTCTTATTTTGAAACTCATCTTTACATGGTGTTCTCCCTGTGTGTCTTTCTGTGTCAAAATTCCCCTGTTATACGGACACCTGTCAAATTGGATTAGGGGCCCACCCTACTCCAGTATGAACTCATCTCAACTAATTACATCTAAAATAACCCTATTTCCAAATAAGGTTACATTCTGAGGTACTGGGCACTAGGAATTCAACACAGGGATTTTGGAATGTTGGAACCATTCAATACATAACAAGTAGAATGGTTACACCTGGGTAATTCTTAGGATTAATAGTGACATCTGAAGCTTAAGAAATAAAGGTTAAGGACATTAAATAATACTTGTATTTATGAATTTCTCTTGATTCTATAATATTTTCCTAAGTAATCCTAACTTCTTGCCCTACTACTTACTCCTCCCTCTATGGGTAAAGTTAGTTGTCTGAACTAATCACACAAAAGTCCTCACTGTGGGCTATTTAGTTCTCTTTCTTTTTTCTCTTCAATCTAGACACACATGGGGACTTTAGGGAGTTATCAGACCCATTTGGCTTCAACTTCAATGGCATCACCACATTTATTAGCTTTATCAGTAAATCAGCTATTGATCACAGTTTTATTTCTCAACTTAATCTAAATTCCAAAGCATAAGAAAGAGAGCAGGGTGCATTGCAGTTTTCTTAATGCTACAACAGTTTCTCTTCTCTTTCCTTCTCAGCATTCTACTAACTGCTCGTTTTTTTTTTTTTTTTAATTGCAGTCAGATGCTCACCGTGGATATCTTTTTATTAAAAAAATTACTATTCATGATAGACTCTTTACTTCTCTGCATTGCAGTATAAATCTTCATTTATTTAAAGGGTATTTTTTGGTGCAAGGTGACTGTGTTAACTCATTTATTCACTCAACTAGTCATTTATTCAGCAGCTATTTGTTAAACCCTACATTGTGCACATTCGACATTCTTTTGGCTGCCTATTTCCGAGAAATTCTCTGATTTGTATTCTAGGAGGAAAGTCAACCATTTACCTTCTCTGTCCCCTGGGAGCCGAGGCAAATACAAATGGCTGAAGGGTGGATAATTGGATATATTCTCTGAGATTTTGAATATGAAGAAGTGGATTCAAAATGAATAGAGTGAAAAATTGCTTCTGGAAATGAGTAGGCTGGCAACAATATCCACTTACATGGTGTCCGGGCCAGCAGTGACAGGAAAGGCATCTCGGGGCTGGTGCCACCAGTGTGGCGCAGGGCTCGGATCTAGAGCATGTGGCAGTGGCGGCAGTGCCGTCCCAGAGCTGATACTTTTTGGTCTGATTTTGGTTTCGCTTCTGACTGCATAGATTTCCTTTGTGGGGACCCTAATTTTCCAGCTTTCCCAGAAGTTTTATAAGCCGCTGAATACCCAGTCAAAACTTTTCATTCTTGCTTAAATCAACCAAGGTTTGTCTTTGTGGCCTGTAATTTAATATAACGATGAATATGTGGTCATATGCGACAGCATTAATAGTAAATGCCAAACATTATGTTAACTACTAAGGAAATTAAAAAATAGCACCAGGCGTGGTCATAAAGAGTTAAAAATATCCAAAGATTTCCTCACAGAGAGTTCACATCTTAAGATTCTCAGTCAATATAAAGAAACTCTGTAATTTGTTGTGTGTACATTTATAAGGCCTAGCTGGATAAAACATTCTGCTTAACTACATTTAGAGATTTTAACAGAATTTTGGGGATGAGAGTTTTCTGAAGGGTCATAGCAGGGCCCTTACATATCATTGAAAAAATAGCAGCATCATAGATTATTCCAGTGGAAATGACTCCTGAGGGACCATTTAATCCAAACACCTACTTGAATTATGAAACTTAAAACATTTTTATGCTCAAATTAGTATAGGCTAGTAATCGTCAGTGTTGTGGCCTATCGCTATTTTTTTGTTTTAAGCAGCTCAGACTTTCTTCAATATGTTGCGATGGTAGAAAGATTCCAGGCCAAACTACCCACTGGCCAAGACTGGCGCCAGAGCCGTGCTTCACTGAGCAGGCCCTGCGTGTGGAACAGAGTGACTTCAATAGCTGAACTGCACGTTTATGCTTTACTGCTGCTTCTCACATACCCGTGGCTTCGATCACTGTAAGAGTAACATACATCTGTTGAAATCACGATACAAGGGAGTTCAATTTAACCACTGCTCTTCATCTCACAGTTGAATTATAAACTGGATCAAGATTCTCTTGAATAGTCACAGCAGTTGTCTTAGTTAAAAGTTGGAGGACTAAGACAAATTCAATTACATCAACCTGTGAGAATTAATCTCTTCTGTTAATCTTCAAAATTTCTATATTACCTTTGGCTATTATAGTGAAAGTACATCTGGTTTTAATCCGTAAACTGGTTTTCTAGCAGTTATGGAGAAATTCTAACTATTTCAAGCATTACATACATGTTTTTGGAGAAAATAGTGAATTCATCAATGGTAATATTTTGTTTCATTTGCAAGAAGAAACTTGTTCAAGAAGAAAGTTACCCTCAGGTGATAACTACACACCTGGGTAACTCTTGTATCCTTTGAAATGCTCATTGCTTTAGTGATAGACCATTAGTTGCAGAATATTCTTTCATATTGTAATGAACACTGTAGGAATAACCTCAATGGCTGTGTTTTAAAACTAATAAAGCTACAGTCACTTGAGTGGGAGCTTATTACTGGGCCAGATTCTCAGCTAGGCACTTTTTATATGTATTACCTCTTTTAAAGATTGTCAGCTGGTTCAGGCACTTATTTTTCAAATCAGTCACTTAGCTCAGGTGTAGTCAAACTCAAATTCTGTTCCTTCATTATTTCCACAAATTTTCCCACTCTTCTCTGTCCATTGCGGTTATTGGAAATTTAAACACAAATTATGGACAAGAAAAAAAGCCACTTTTTGCGATGACATTGAAAACTAAGAAAGGAATAGAGTGGGAGGGGGAGAGGGATAAAATCTACCTACTGGGTACAATGTACACTATCCTGGTGACCGATACGCTGAAAGCCCTGACTTCAGCCTTATATAATTCATCCATGTAACAAAAAACACTTGTACCCTCTAAATCTATTGAAATTTATAAAAAGAATATAAGCCACTTTTTAAAAATCTCACAAACTAAAATCAACCTTATTACTCACATATCTGCATCTGAGCATGTGGTTTACAATTTCCAGAACAGCATCACTGAGCATGGACAATAGTGCAGGGAAGCACAGCATGGATGTCTTTGGATAGAAACATAATACAGTCACGTGCCACATAACAGCATTTTGGTCAGTGATTGCTTATATGACAATGGTCCCGTAAGGTAATAATGCCATACTGTTCACTCTACCTTTTCTATGTTGGGATATGTTTGGATGTATAAATGGCTTATCATTGTGTTACAGTTGCCTACTGTATTTAGCAGTCACATGCTGTACAAGTTGGTAACGTATGAGCCAGAGGCTACCATCTAGGTTTATGTAAGTACACTCTATGATGTATGCACAATGACAAAAATCACCCAAGGACACATTTCTCAGAACATATCTCTGTCATTAAGTGACACATGACTGTATACCCACATTCGACTCCCAGCTTGCCTGAAATTGTCAACTGAA
>NW_012150842.1:452236-453580 GCF_000956105.1 Propithecus coquereli
AAATTTGTTGAGATTTCCTTCTGCATATTACATGTACAGTTGTTTGTTTTCCAAATATACTCAAAATGGATGTATTGTTTTTAAGAAATAGACTATATGTATACATACATGCATATATTTAAAGATTAACAGTGGTGTTATTTTTTATACTTTTAGTTAGTTTGATACATATCTCAAATGAGAGTAAGAATATCTCCACACACATTTACTAACTTATCTGTTTTTTCTGTAGTTCTATCAATTGTTTTGTATATTTTGAGACTCTTTTGCTATGTTTTTATACCTATTTGATTTATTATTCCTTTTACTATTTGATGCCATCCACTCTTTCTCAGTTTTTACATTTAATTCCTTCTATCTGAAGCTTTCTTTCATTTTTTTGTATTTTCATCTATCATTTTCAACTCTTACATATTCTTTTATTTCTTCTAAGACAAAATGTTGCTGGATTATTTTTTACAATGTGATCAGAGAGTCTGTTCTTTTGAGTTATGAGTTTAACTCAATTATGTTGAAATTATTGTTATAGTAGGACTTATTTTGCAATTTACTTTGCATTTTCTATTTATCATATTTATTTCGTTTCTATTCTTCCCTTTTCTTGGCTTTCATTAAATGGATCAACATTTTATGCTATTTTAAAAGATATACATTTTATATTTATGTACATACATATTTGTCATTTTCTTTTTCAATGTGTTTAGCTCATAAATAGCAGTATCTTTTCCCTGAAGAGGTGCTCTCAACTCCTTATTTTTTGTTTTCTTCTTTACTCAACCAGCATGTTATCACGTGCAATTTAGTTCTGATGATAATAGGTGTCCATTTTGTTTGGTGGTTTTGTTTCTTTTCTACATGACGAAAACTGCATTGAAGTATGAATTTACTTACATTTGTAATATATTTTATATAATTCTTCTTGATCTATTTATTTTCTTGCTGCAGTATTTTCTTTGTGTCTCTTAAGACTGCTCTTTGCAATATGATCAGTAGCCACATGTGGACCCTGAGCACAAATTCTGCAAACAGTGTTGCCCTAGAAAACTGATCATTTCACCCTTCCATTTAAATGACAATTTGGCCAAGTATAAAATATTAGGTTTAGACTTTGTCTTCAACATTTTGAAAAGATTATTCTTTAACTTAATGTTGGAATGTTCAGTGTTAGTTTCCTTGTAGAATATATAATCTTACAAAGCTTTTAGAATTTTCTTTTATACTTATTTTAAATTTGTATTTTAAAGTGGTCTTGAGATTATGTTGTTGTTGGACTGTTATTTTCTTAGTCATTATTTTAATACTCTCTTCCCCTCTCCTTACTTATTTGTGTCTAGAACTTTAGGT
>NW_012150842.1:453630-455079 GCF_000956105.1 Propithecus coquereli
ATGACCCAGCAATGATGTATATTCAGCCTTAACCTATCTACTTGAGAGGCATCTCAAGTTGCAACATGATCCAAACCAAACACAGTCTCTTTCTCTCAAGATCCAATCTAAAATTGCTAAATTGATCCTTGATGAAACCACTTGTCTTACAAAAGAAGCAGGAGTTGGAAATATCTTAAGACTTTTTCTCCCTCACTTAGAGCATCTAGTCCATTACCAAACGCTTTCACGTCAGTTCCAAAATCTTTCTCAAATCTACTCCACTCACTTCTTTCCATTTTCACTTTCTCTGTCTCAATTCAGGGAATCTCCAATCCTCCCTTCCCCCACCAAGGTTTATCACAGCAGCCCCCCAATCCATCTAGTTTTCCCAATACCAAGCCTTCCCACCTAATTTTCACAGTGTCGTGAAGATCAAGTCCCTCCCCTGTCATTTATATGGCCCTAATTAATCTCCCTGCCAATATCCCACATACTTCCTTTGGTACATAATATTGATTTATGTGATTTCACTAAATCTCTCACCATCAACATGTTTTTTCCTTTAGTTTGCTCTGTGCCTAGGACTTCCTTCTCTTTTCCTCATTTCTTCAGCTGGGTGATTCTTTTGTGTCCTTCAAGATTCAGCTCAGAAATAGCCTCTCCTAGGCAGAGTTAACAGGCTATATTAAGGGCTCTTCTTCTGAGTTGTCCTAACATTCTATGCATGTCTCCTCTGTTGTCCTTGTCACACTGTATTTATTTACTAAACTGCCCTCATTCTTGATTGTCAAACTTCTTAAAAACAGAGATTATATCATTCATGCCTGTCTTCCCAGTGCTTAGCATATGGTAGTTTTTCAATAAAAACATGCTGTTTTAAAATGAAAATTCAATGGATATTTCCACAATCTTAAAGAAGTGGGGATGAGAGCAATACAATATTGAGTAATTTAGTTTCCGGAAATCTGTATACAAAACCTAATTGAGGTCCCAATCCAATACCATGATAAGCTTCAGCCCATTTCTCCCACTATCCACTAATTACAACTATAAACTCTGCATAACACAAAATCAGCTACATGAGGACTTGAAAAGATGAACAAAATCAGGCAGATAGTAGAAGCAAGTAAAACAAAACAAAACAATTCTCTCAAGGTTGTGTTCCAAAAATAGATCCCAGTCAGGGAGCCACTGCTGGTGGAGGTAAAAATGCTGATAGAAATCATGGCGTCCTTTGGGCCAGAGGAACCAGGGAAAGGACCCTCTATAGTGCTGGAGAATGAATGCAAAGAATAGAGAGTAGAGGGAGTAAACTGGTTAAGGAGATCCTCTAATTCTGTTTGTCAACCCACACAAGTTCCATACTAATGGGTCAGACTTGTCTACACATGCATGGGTCAGACTCAAATCAGTGTAGCAAAGACTTAAGAACTGAACTGAGATCGGAATAAACTCACATCAGTGTGA
>NW_012150842.1:460064-460956 GCF_000956105.1 Propithecus coquereli
GTCTCGCCATGTAGGTGGAGGTCTTAGTCTGTTCAAGTTTCTATGACAAAATACCATGAAGTGTAGCTTATAAACAACAGAGATGTATTTCTTACGGTTCTGGAGGCCGAGAGTTCGAGGTTAAGGTGCCAGCAGATTCAGTGTCCGGCGAGGGCTTGTTTTTTTTTCATAGGTGGCACCTCCTCTCTGTCCTCACAGAGGAAAAATAGACAGGCCAAAGCAATTCTCTGGGGCCTCTTTTATAAGGACACTAATCCCGTTCTTGATGGCTCTGCATTCATGATCTAATCACCCCCCAAAGACGCCACTTCCTGATATCATCACATTGGTGATTATGTTTAAACACATGAATTTTGGGAGGACACAAACATTCAGACCATAGCTGGGACCTTGCCCTTCAAATTATTCCTGAGCCTCATGCTTGAGTGTTGTTCTTTTACAGAAGTTTTTACTTCCTAAATTATAATCTTCTAGCCCAACATGTGAGGTCAGAGGGTGGGAAAAGTTTTGTCTTGTCTTTCTAGGCATATTTTAATAGGTCCTCATTCTCTACAGCATTGTCTCTGATTCCAGCCAGATCTGTGTTGACTCTGTTGCTATTACGACTCCAGCAAATCATTTTGTGGACTCATCCACTCATCCCATTACAGAAGTGAGAAAAGAGCATATAAGATTTCCTTCGTCCTAAACCCTGCTCCAGGAATCAGACTCTAAACTGTCTACTGACACTCTTCTCTTCTACCCCAACATGCATCTCGGATCATACCTGTATTAATTTTGTACATCAACTTAGATGGGTTAAGACGTGTCCAGACAGCTGGCAACGTATTATTTCTGGGTGTGTCTGTGAGGGTGTTTCCAGAAGAGAGTGGTATTTGAGTAAAGAAGATCC
>NW_012150842.1:462431-474752 GCF_000956105.1 Propithecus coquereli
TTATTCTTAAACCTGGATACTTTTGCTTTAGGAGAGTATAAATAGAGCCAATGAACAGTGACTTCACTCATTTTCAAAGTCATCTATAGCAAATGAAAGAGAGTATTTCTCAAAATGTACTCAGGACATTAAAAATTAAAAAAAAATTAAAAGTACCTCAAAATAAAATAGATCATTCTATGTATATGCAAACCCTCAAATTTTCCAAGCAGTAGTTCCAAAAAACAATATATTTTTCAATTTCTAGGCATTGATCATTGGTCATATAAAGGCATTTAAAACATAATCCTATTGTCTGCACACAAAAGAAGAATAGTAAGCCATTGACTATTTATAGTATTAAATGAATTCTAATGTTACATCCAAGCTCCTGTAAAATAATTTTTTTCTTCTTCCTGATATATTGGATTGATTCAAACATATTTATAGCTTTGTGGGGACACTAGAATCTCCAGCTTTCTTGGGAGATTTGGATCTATCACATTTGGTAAATGGAGATGGATTTACAGCGAAACTAATGAATCTCAAATTTCAGCATCTTTTACCCTCCAATGCCTTTAGAAGGGATCCTCGTAATGTGTTCACATGGTCATATGTAATTTAAATTTTGCAAAAGTAAGATATTTTTACTGCATTTGGTCAGGACCATTGTGTATTTCCACTTCAACTTCTCCTCTGCTGTGCTTTCTCTCATGTTGGATAACACTGGAGGGTCTTAAACATTTGTGAAATGTGGTTAAGGAGAAGCTGAGTTGGAGGTATATTTAATTTCACTGTTATCTCTTTTCTAATCTAATAAATATCTGCACTTATTTCTAATTTCCTTTCTGTAATGTCACATTGTTATTGAAGAGGATCCGTAAATTGACAGTGCTCTGGACCCCTAAATCCTGGACCCACCCCTGACAGAAACCCTAATAGTAACCCTACGGAGAACTTAAATTCTTTAGGCTCCTTTCAATTTTCCCTGTGATTGGGTTTTATTTCCACCCTCTATCAACTATTTATATTCTGCTACTAGTAAATTGTACCTCACCTGGCCACATAGCTCTCTCTACACTAAATATTGATTTATTCAAATATTCTCTCCACTGAACATATGGGGTGTATGTTCCAAAGAAGAAAATCTTGTCGTGCCATTTACAAAATTCCAATTTTCATACCCTTAGTATAAATTCCAAAGTCTCTACTATAACTTGCAAGATAATGGGTCTTTTATCTCTCCTCTACTCAACTGTACCCCCCTTTCTACCCCAGCCATCATACTCTGTGCTGCAGGTGCAGAGAGGCTGACCCCATTAGCAATCCCTTCCTACAGAACAAGTCCTCAGTCCGGCCACAACGTCCAAACCATACTGTCTTTCCCATTTAGAGTAGGGTTGGATTGGGATGAGCATCTGATCCCATGGGAGTTTTCACTTGCAAAAACCCAAATCCGAGGAATGGGGCCTCTTGTCACATTCTGCTGGATCTCTGAAATAAGTGATTATGTAGAAGTGGAAAAGCTAGGCTGGGAAAGCAATGTTTCCACCATGTATAAAGAAAATAGAGTGAAATAAAGACTGCAGGGAAGACTGAAAAGAGCTGCTGAATGAAGCAGAGATTAAGACCAATGTGGCCTAAAGAAACAGAGAGAGCGTCAGCTCAAGATGGCCTAGCTATGACAGAGTCCAGTTCCTCACGGGGCCTGGCTTCCCTGCCTACTCTTGAATTTTGTTAGACATCCCTGGATCCTTATCGTACATCCCTCCTTCTTGGTTAGACATAAGTGAGTTTCTTTACTCATAATAAAATGATCCCGACAAAAGCGAAATACACTGGGTTCCCATTGCTCTGTGATCACTGGTCTCCACACCCCTGCACATTCCTCCCTTTATAGCTTCTAACTGGAATACTTCCTTTCACCTTCGAACACTGTCTCCACATCTTACCAAAGTAACCCTTTCCTAATCACGTTTCTGGTCTCGTCCTTGAGAATGTCTATCCTGGAAAGCCTTTCCCAAACACTCTAGGTTGACATAAATATGACGCCCCCTTTTCTCTTGTTTATTATTCTGAATAGATAGGAAACAATGTGAGCATACAAACTTACGCTGTTCACATTCATATTTGCAACACTTACATAGTGCTTGGTCCATCAGATAGACCGTAATTAATATTTGCTAAGAAAGGAAAGAAAAGAGAGGGCATGAAAAAAGGGAGGAAAGACAGAAGGAAGACAAGAAAATAAAAAGATAAAATAAATGAAGATGTTCAATAACTTGCAAAAGTCATGTAAGTGAATGGCCAACCTGAGGATTGAACTGGTTTCTGTCTGAACCCTCAAATGGGTTCTTTCTTATAGTCTAACCTGCTCCACTCTATACCATAAGACACAGCACATAAAAGGTAATACGTAACTGTTGATTAACCTTAACATGTACTTTTTGTCCTGGATAAATGTGGTAGCTCTGTGTAAGAATCATCTAATTTTTATTCATTAACTCATTCACTTATTAAAAATATACTCTGTGCTATGCACTGAAGAAGTGTGGAAGGATATGGAAGTGTATAGTCTACAATGGTGAAAGAGACAGCAATTACATAATAAAGATATCATGTACATCTTTAACTCATTTTATAATCAGATTTTCATTTGATTATTAAAAGACAAATATGAATTACTTCCTGAGAGGCATTCTTAGCTCTATAATATATACATTCAGTTACATATACTTTCTATACATACTAAAAAGAAAAGACTACTAAACAAGGCTTTGTCATAGTGTCACCTACATAAATAATCAATGCAGAAAAATAGGCTTTAAAGAGTGTGGGGTTGGCTGCCCATTCCCTATTGTAGCAGCAACAAGCATGCGGAAGAATATATTCGTTTTCATAGATAATCCTTTATAAAGTAATCAGGCAGTTATTTGAGATATATAAGTATTGATAATAAATAAATAAATACATACTGAAAACCTATTTTTTTCAACTCTCTGCTTGTTTTGTTATATAGCTTATCCCTAGTCCTCAAAACACCTTCAAGGTATTTGTTAGAATTCCCTAGACTCCGAGATGGAGATTTGAGTGCAAGAGGTTTACTGGGGACAACTCTAGAAAAAATTGTCTGTAGGGGAATGAGGGAACGAAGATTCACTAGAGGAATAAGTTAATTGCAATTTGTTTTGACAAATGCATCAATTTGTCCCACAGAGAGCTTTGAACCAAGGATGGTCATGTAAATGAATATTATGTACCACAGGCAGTGTGTGCAGTGTTGATTGACAGAACAAAAAGGACCAGGCCTTTGTGGATCCTGAATCCCTGGACGCAAGTTGCCCCGGTGAGCATCCGTAACCTGGAGCAAGGCGGCAGCCTTCCACGGAGGGAAAATCCAGAGAGGACAGAGTCAGCACCTCTAGCTGCCTGAGAAATGAGGTCCTCAGTCCAGAAGAGGAGTCTGGGCAGCACAAAAGAGCATCCCTTGGAGAAAGTCATTTGGGTGGCCAGTTTGCAACATTAAAGCAAACTTAAGTGTTGCCCTAACAATAACATTTTTGTGCTTTCATCTTTAGGAAAGAACTGATGGTACAGAGGCACATTTTCTAACACAAAGGGAAATGAAGAATTGGTAATTAGAGTTAAATCTTTTCTGCTGGAGATATCTAAATAATTTGAAGTACGATTATTTGGATAATTATATTAACTTTTTATTTTAGGTAATATGATTCATTAAAATATCAACAAATGCTATTTTAAAGTGTATAGGTATCTGTTTGGGTATTTTTTAAATGCTGTAAAATTTTTCTGCATGTTGGAAGTTTTAGGGAGACAGCAGCTCTATCTTATTACGGTGTTTTTTTGTGTGTCTCCTTTTATGTATGTGTGTGATTAAGGCTTACTTTTTTTTTTACCTCTCAACCAATCAACAATTCTAATAAACTAATCAATAGAATAACTCATTAGCCTAATTTAAAAACACTGATTTTAAGTCCATTTAAATTATATAAATTTGTGTAATAAACAGCTTGATTTTTAATGTGCTAGCCAGGAGTGTATAGCAACACTATCTAAGTAACTCCAAATGAGAGGATATTTTTCCTGCAAAAGGTCTTTGGCTATGTTACTCTCAATTAGGAGTCTCTATCTTCGGAACTCAGGAGGCATCAGTGGCATCTAAGAAAGCAAATCTCAGTGTGATAATAATTTGCCAGATCACTTTCTTCTCAAATTGCATTCAATAATTACATTTATCTGCCAAGTCCCAAAATGTACATGTTAAGTTAAAATATAAAAAGAAAAGATGAAGGTCATGAATTACAAACATATATACATAGTAATGAGTGAACACTAATTTTGGTAATTCAAAATTTTGATAATTGCAGCATTTCTCTTAATTGCATGGTTTATATCTTGTCTATAAAAATATAAAAGTTCCTAATTTTCCATTATACGCAAGCATGCAAAATATACTGCACAGATGGATTTTAGATTCTTATTTGGCAAAAGAGCTTCAATAAGGATCAAAGACAAAGGAAGTTGCAAGTTAAACACGAATCCATTCTTCAGATTTGCTTCTTGGCAAAAATTAAAAACCAACATTTTATTTTTGGAGAAAGACTCCTTAATTAACATTTGTTTGTTCTAAAATTTTTGTCAAGTTTTATAATATAATACATCTTAAGGTCAAAGTCATGTTTAGAAATATGTACTTGGGGAAAAATATTGTACTTTTATAATCTTTAGATTCCCAAAAGCTAGTAGGGTGCCTGGCTTTCAGTGGATATTTATTGAAGGTGAAAGAAATTAGCTAAGTGGTAACAGAGGCCAACTAATTGGGTTTCTATGTACCAAGTTAATTATAGTGTTTATAGCTATGAACACTATAATGTGATACTCACCCTTGAAAAACCGTACGTGGAAGTAACTTATTAACTGTGTGTACATAAAATAATACTTGTTTATATAATTTCTGCATACAGCATGGATATTTAATTACATAAATAGCATTAAATGTGAAGGGACATGCATATTATTAACATGTTCTAGAGGAAAGAAGTTACCTTACCAACTTAAATTTTTAGCTATATTACTTGGCATATGTTTCTGGCATCTTTAAACACACTGATATGGCTTCTTGAATGTTGGAACAGAGTTCTAAAAATAGTTGACATTTTGCTGTTTCTATAGTAACAAAGAAAATGGCTTCATACTCTAGCACTGCTCCCACAGAGCTTAATGCTTTCTCTAGATTGCCTATACACTATACTATCACGTTATTGTAGTAAAAACTACCATTACTCTTTTCATCCTGTCTTTGATGTGTCTTATAACAATCTGATCACTATTGTAACAATTTGAGTGTTTACCTGACATGGTTAAAGCATTCCAGTTATATTTCAAAAAATGCTAAGACCAGGCCAAGCTTTTACATGCTGTGATTTGAACCAAACTGGAAGTTTTCTAATACTTCATCTGCCTCAATAAATATTTTATTAATGGGAAATGATTATTTTGGATTAAATAATTATCTTCCTTTTTTAATGAACTGTTCACCACTGACTATTTGGGGCCCCCCAATAAATCCCATTATTTGAGGTATAGCTCTTTGTAACGCTCACACCAATTCCAGTATACTTTTTTCCTCCACTGAATTATTCACTTCTTCCAAGTGGGGATGAAGAACTCCTAAGAAATCCTCAGTGTTGTGGACAGAGCACATACCTAAAAAATGTTTTGCTGAGCGAGTGGTTGGTTAAATAAAAATGTGTTTGTTGGCTCTAGGAGTGGGAAATGCATTTAAACATGCCATTTACACTTGTTAAGGTTAATTAAATTCTAATATATATATGTCAATCTCCTGACAACTCAGTGGGAGCAGCACACCAGTTGGTGACTGCAGTAGACAGAATAATGGCTCCTCAAAGACGTCTGAGCCCAAATTCTCAGAACCTGTGAATATGTTAGTTTACATGGGAAAGGGGGATGGAGGTACAGACGGCATGAAGGCTGCTACTCAGCTGACCTTAAATTAGGTAGATCATCTGGGATTATCGTGTCAGGCCCAATATCATCACAAGGGTTCTTAAAAGACAGAAGAATTTCTTTGAAAAAACCAAGGAGATGGTAGCATGGGAAGGTCTTGGCAGGACAGTGCTGGCTTTGAAGGTGGAAGAAGATGGTCACAAGGCAAGAAGAGCAGATGGCCAGTAGAAGCTAGAAAAGGCAAGGGAACAGACCGTTTCCTACAGTTTCCAAAAGGAATGTGGCTCCAATTAGCCCATAAAACCATTTTGAACTTCTGACCTACAAACTACAAAATAAGAAATTTGTGTTGCGCTAAGCTACTCAGTTGGTGATAATTTGTTACAGCAGCAACCGGAACCTAACACAGTAGGGAACAAAAAGGAAGAATTTTAAATAATAGACAATAGATGTAGAAAGAGAGGATTAGATAACTTTGTTTATTGGAAGACTGATTAATGCAGTGATAACCTATGGTAATTTGAGAAAACATACTGCCTCTACAGAGGCCAATCTCTGGTATAAAACAAAATAAAAGTGAATATATTTTTAAAAATGTTTCATTGTATTTATGATATTTCTTTTTTTATTGAAAAAATCTGAGTATAACAATTTTTATTACTATATTTGAATGGGAAATAGATTAATATGGAAAGAATAAATGATAAGCTAATTCAGTGTTGCTAGCATATGATTCAAAGTATTTTTGTCCTGTTGATACAACTGTTATTTTAAGGATTATTTCTGTATAATAATGTGCTACAATTCACCAACTTTACTCCACTCTTTTGAAAAATATATGACTTTACTGCTGATATTGTAAATATTATTTTATAAATATATAAGATATATAAGGGATTTTTAATATTTTAAAATTCAACTCTATTATAATTCTCATCTCTCCCTTATAAATACTAGCATAATAATTCTATTTATCTACTATAACACATTCCACATTTATTAAAAAACAGACATCATAATATATTTAATTTTTTAAAGCCAATTTAACCTTTAATACTGTTATACTTTTTCAGATCCTTAAATAGTTTCTCACTCTGGAAAACATAATGTTGATACATTTATTCAACACCATCCATTGAATATTTTCAATGTGTAACTAAGATGGATCAAAATTTCAAAGAAATAATAGGCAATTTTTATTGCTTGTGCTTCTTAAAAGGAGCAGTTGTATGATATCAAAATATCATCCTGCCCAAATCTTACCCCATCCAAAACTTGCTGTTTCAATTATATTCACTTAAAATCTTCCCGTACAGGTTTGTTCATTTGAAATACGTATTAAATGTCTAGTTTTAAGCAGAGAAATGGCATGTTCTTATTTATGCTTTAAAGCTTATACTTTGATTGATATGTGGAGAATGGTTTGTAAGGGGGCAGGAGGTAATATGGAGATGAGACTGCATTAGATGCTATTATAGTGTTCTAGAGGAGTGAGACGGTGGTTTGATTTAGGATAGTTGTAGATTATATGGGAAGAATTTGGTATGTTCAAGATACGTGCATATATTGGAGAGTTAAATTCAGCAGGGAGTCCAAATGGATAGAATGAATAAGGCACATCAGGAACGTGATCTAGGTTTCTGATATGAGCTACCGAATGAATGTCCACTGAAAGAGACAGACAGGTATAAAAGCAGGCTTGTTTATGGAGGGTAGTTTATATGGGGCTTCAATAGTAATATTTTGAACATGTTAAGTCTAAGATGGCTACTGGGAACCCAAATGGAAATTTTTAGTAGAAATTTGTATATACAAATATGGAATTTCAGAGAGATGTTGCAGGTTATAAACATAGATTTTGGAGACATAGACTTATAAATGATCTCTAAAGCTATGGGTCCTTGTGAGATTCCCAAGGATATGAGAGTTATAGACAATACCTGGAGTACTCCAACATTTGGGGTTTAAGCAGAAACAGAGGAACCAGCAAGGGAGCCTGAGAAGAGAGTCTGTGATTAAAGGAATACAAGGGAAAAATGGTATAACAAATCCAAAAGGAGTGAACATTGCTTTGACATTGACAAAGTGAGACCTTAATGACTTTAAACAAAATAAGCTAAAATATTTATTGATTTGAATATTGAGTAGTTATTGTTTTTACCTTATGTCTTTCAATACCAAAGTAAATAAACTGTTTATCATACTGAAATATAAAGATTGTTTTATTTTCATAATAGGTTTTGCCATTCGGATATTTCTAACTTTTATCTAGCAGATATTTACTCACTTGGCCAACTTCATGCACTTATTTTATAATATTTGAAACCTTAAATTATCATTATCCAAAAACTTATTTCAGTGGAATCAATTTATTAAAAGCTATTGAACAAACACTTATTTCCTTATGAGTATAAAACAATTGCTTTTCCATTTATATTTTGTTTCAATTCAATGAACAATTAATTACTGAGTGCATAGTGTTCTACCTACTGCTCTTGTTCCTGGATGTTAAAAAGATAATAAGGGCTTATACTTTGTCACAAGTATAGCAATCAGATTGAATTTGGCTGGAGTGACCAAAATGATAGTTACAAGATAGACATTTATTTCTTCCTTATGGAAAAAATATATCAAGGATATCAAAGTAGTTAGTCCAAGGCTGATAAAGATAATAATTACCCAGAGGAACACAGTTTCTTCAATCTTCTATACTTGGCTTCCCCTTCGTGGTGCCATTTGGCTCCAGTCTGCATATTCTCACTTTAACTAGCAGGAAGGAAGAAGGTAAAAGACAGGATCCATCCTTCCCTGTAAGGACATGTCATGGAAGTCTCACACAACACTTCTTTTTATATCCCTTGGATTGGAACTTAATCACATGGCACGACCATTTACTAAGTAGGTTGGAATATGTAGTCTTTATTATGGGAAACCATATTGGCCATCTAAAAATTTGGGTTTCTTTTAATAAGAAGGAAGAGAACAGGTATTGGGGTGATTTTGTAGTGTAGACATTCACATAAACAGGTTATTTTTAATAGGAAAATCAATGATTTGTCAAAAATCATGTACAAACTGTCAGAAGAATTAAAAGAAAATGGAACCTAACCCTAACTGGGTAGAATAAGAAAGATTTAATTTCACCTAATCTCAATTATTTTTACATGTTATTACTTTATTCTTATCTTTTTTACAGATGACTGATTTTACATAGATATAATCACAGGAAATACGTTTATCAATTGTGTCTCCTCCTCTCCTCCCTCTATTATTCCACATAGTCCTATTCCATGTTTCTTCCTGGTCTCCTGAAACATTGCAAAGAACTCCGTATTGTTCTATTCACTGGTTTTGCAACCATTTGCTTTATCACCTAATCTCAATTTTGAATGACAATGTGTTATGCAGCCAATTAGGAGTGGAGGAAGTGGGGAGTCTTCTAAAAAAAGAAAATAGCATGAGCAACAAACATCCAAAAGAGAAATGTGAGTCACTTTAGTAGGAATATATAATTAGATAAGTTTTTTTTTAAAAAAGCAAAAATTAGTAATTTGGAGGGTGCATAAAACTAGAGAGTTAGACAGATGCACCTTACAGAGAGTATTATATGTTAGGCCAAGGAACTTGGATTTGCTTTGTAAAATTCAGGGCACTGTTACAGGACTTTAAGCAGAGGATTGACATTGTCCGCGTTGCATTTTAACTAGATTATTCTGGCAGGATTGCAGAGCATGGACCTGAAGCAGAACCATGTTAGAAGTAGGAACATAGTTTGGATAACACAAGACTTTGGGAAGACGAGGAGATGCTCAAGTAAGGAAAGGTAATGGGGAGTGTTGTGCAATAAAGGATTTGAGGGGACTTTGTCCTAAGTTCCTGGGAGGAAGCCTCCAAGCCCTTGGAATTTCACAAATGACAGGAGTATCTTTGTTATTCATAGTGTTGTCCTCAGGTTATGGTGGATTTTATGCTATTGAGGTTACTCATGGTAAGTCCCTAGATAGTTCATGCTAATGAGATGATTCAGGATGGGGGCTGGTCATACCACAAAGGCCAACCATGTGATTGGAAGATTGGAGCTTTGAGACGTTGGCAACTGCCTGACCTTTGGGGAGGGGAGGAGACTTGGAGATTGAATTCAGTGCATGGCCAATGATTCAATCAACCACCCCTTTGTAATAAAACCTCAGTTAAAACTCTAGACACCAAAGCTTGGTTGGGTGAGCTTCCCTAGTTGACAGCAGTCGGATGTGACAGGAGAGTAATGTATCCTGACTCTGGGGAGCTCGGCACTGGGGACCCTCCTAGACTCCACCCTATGCATTTCTTCTTTGCCTGATCTTGATTTGCTACAGTAAAACTATAATCATAAACACAGCACTGTCTTGAGTACTTTGAGTCATCCCATTAAATGATTGAAACTGAGGGGGTAGTAGGAATGCCCAAATTTGTTGCCAGTTTGTCAGGCACGAAGGTGCCCTGAGAACCCCTGGGCTTAAGGCTGGTGTCCGAAGTGAGGACAGTTTTATGGAAACTTAACTTGTGAAGTTCACCGCAACCCTGGGTAGTTAGTGTCAGAATTGCATTGCAGGGAGCAAAAAGGAAAGGAGAAGTAAACTTGGTACTTGTCAAATTCCAAACAAAAGAAATTACAATTGTACTCTAGGCTAAACATCAGTTGGATTTGATGTTAATTGGAGTTAGATGTCCACTTCAGAATATTCAAGCATGTTGACTGTCTTGATTGTCTCGTGAGACTTTTTAAAGTTGCCCATGCTGTGGACCATTTTCTGTTACGTAGGACTATCCCATGGACTGTAGGGCATCTCGTATAACTGGATCCTGCCCAGTGAATCTGATCCTAAACACATACAATAACCAAAAATGCCCCAATAAATTTCCAAAATGTACCACATTTACTAAGGACCACTGGCTGACATAGAATGAGAGAAAAATCATATAGGTAGACAGGGATAAAATACTGAGTGATAATGGATTTAAGCTAGCAGAGAAAAAGCAGGACAGGTAGGGACCTGAGAATTAACAGTAAAACTAGTAGAAAAATGAAGAGAATAAGATACACAACCCAAGGGATTTTGTTTAATAAACAGCTAAAAAGTTAAAAATTCAGAATGTTTTTGAAAGAGATAGAGGATTATTGGTGTCTTTTATATAGTAAGACAGTTTTCACTGACAAAGAGCAGGAAAATTTTCTGACTTCATAATAGAGTACCTTGCTGTCTGTTTTTCAGGACTAAGAAATTTTGGCTAATGTCTAAATATTTGGATAAAAGTGAGAAATTCTATCTGGAAACTTACAAATCCAGATATTGAATATTAAATGTTTGATGTAGTTAGCACAAAATACCTGGAATGTTCTTATGTCTTCTCTGTGAATATAGGAACAACAAACTCAATTTTTCCTGCGTAGAAGACTTCTGTGACCAAATGTGTGGGGGTTTTCCCCACACACCAAGCAAGCGATCAGTCTGCAGCAGACACCAGTTGGGTGTCCTCCAATTCAATTCTGACATTTTCTATCTGGAGATAGGGTCATATCCCACCCGTTGAGGGCTCAGTCCCACAAGACTGTCCCCCACCACCAATGCCAATCACAAGCCTCAGATTTTTGTACCTGTCCTTCTGACCAAACCAGCTATAAATCAGAATTCCCATGACCCCTCTTTTGGGTTCAATTAATTTACTAGCAGCTCACTAGTACTGAGGGAAACACATACTTACATTTACCAGTTTATTAACCAGTTTATTATAAAGGATACTACAAAAAATACCCAATGAAAAACAGATGGAAAAGATGTACAGGGCAAGCTATGTGGGAAGGGTCTTGGAGCTGCCGTGACCTGTCTGGGAATGCCACCCTCCAGAAACCTCCATGAGCTCAGCAATCTGAAAGCTCCCTGAACTCAAGGTTTTTTTTGAGATTTTTATGGAGGCTTCATTGCATAAGCATGATTAATTACATCATTGGCCATTGGTGATCAACTGAATCTTCAGCCCCTCTCCTCTCCCCCAATATCTGGGAGTAGGGCTGAAAATTCTAACCTTCTAATCCTACCTTGGCCTCTCCAGTGAACAACCCTCATCCTGAACCTGCCCTAGGGTCTGCTAGCCACTAGTCAACACATCAGAATACAACAAGACACTTATCACTGTGGAGATTCCAAGGATTTTAGGAGTTACATGCCAGGAAACCTGAGGAAGACCAAGTATGTATTTCATAGTATCACATTAACTTTTTTTACTATGTCTGAACTTCAGGACATAGTATGATTTATGAAACAAGAATAAATGTTTAATTGTTCATACTATTTTTCACTCTAAATCCAATGTTTG
>NW_012150842.1:475378-475832 GCF_000956105.1 Propithecus coquereli
TCTTAATTAACTAATTAAAATTAGTTAATTGTAGATAAACTGATTTATTTTTGTCTTGGGGATTTTATAATGAATTTGATATTCATCTACCCTTTATCAGTCTTCTGCAGGGTTGATTTCAGTGTAACTTTATTTTCTTTTATTTCAAAGTATAATGAGGGTACAAATATTTTTGGCTACATGGATCACTTTTATAATGCTTGAGTCATGGTTATAAGTGTGCCCATCACCCAGATAGTGTTCATTGTACCCGTTGGGTAGGTTTTCACTCATCCCCTCCTTCCCCACCCTGCCTGATTTCTGATAAGTTTTACTTTCCTCTATGAACATGATAGTTTATCAGTTAGTTCCAATTTAATAGTGAGTACATGTGGTGTTTGTTTTTCCATTCCTTACACACTTCACTTAAGATAATGGTCTCCAGTTCCATCTAAATTTTTGCAAAAGGCATTAA
>NW_012150842.1:479492-480754 GCF_000956105.1 Propithecus coquereli
GGTGTATATTGTTGTCTGCTTTGTTAAAGTTCAATTGGCTGTATGTGGATAGTTTTATATCTAGGTTTTCTGTTCTGTTCCATTGGTCTATGTCTCTATTTCTGTGCCAATACGATGCAGTTTTGGTTACTATAACTTTGTAGTGTAGACAGATGCAGAAAAAACATTCAACAAAATTCAGCACCCTTTCATGACAAAAATCCTCAGCAAGCTAGACAGAGAAGGAACCTGTCTCAAAATTATAAAAGCCATACATGAAAAACCCACAACCAACATCATACTGAATGGGGGAAAGCGAAAACATCCCCACTAAGAACTGAAACAAGACAAGGATGCCCATTGTCACCACTTCTATTTAACATAGTGTGGAAGTCTTAGCCAGAGCAATAAAACAAGAGAAAGAAATTGAGCATATCTAAATTGGGAAAGAGGAGGTCAAACTATTGCTTTTTGCTGAGGATATGATCTTATATCCAGAAAACTCCAAAGATGCCATGAAGAGACTCCTGGAATTGATAAACAAATTCAGCATTGTCTCAGGGCACAAAATCAATGTGCACAAATCAGTAGCATTCCTATATACCAATAATAGTCAAGCTGAGAGTCAAATCAAAGACTCAATACTATTCACAATAGCTATAAAGAAAATAAAATACCTAGCAATAAACTTAACCAAGAAGGTCAAGGATCTCTACAAAGAAAACTATGAAACACTGAGAAAAGAAATTGCAGATGATACAAACAAATGGAAAAAGATATCATGTTCATGGATTGGTAGAATCAACATTGTTAAAATGTCCATACTAGCCAAAGTGATTTGCAGATTCAATGCCATCCCCATCAAAATACCAATGTCATATTTCACGGATCTAGAAAAAAATACTTCTATGCTTCATTTGGAACCAGAAAAGAGTCCGAATAGCCAAAGCCATCTTATGCAAAAGGATCAATGTAACTTTAATCATTTTTAATTCAAGTTACTAGTATTTCTTTCATTTTAACTTTCCGTGTAGTTATATGCTAATATCTATGCCTATAATTCACTCTTCAATGTAAAATACATACATTTCAGGAGGATTTTTTGTGTGCTCGTGTGGATGTAATTTTTCAGTCTAGAAATGAGTTTAAATTTCACTAAATGTATTTTTTATCTTTAATATACTAGGTCAGAAAATACATCATTGAGTACTTTTTGTACATCATGAAGATTTTTTATTACTTATTACTTCTTATTTTCTACCTGATATATCCTGCAAATGATT
>NW_012150842.1:483129-485826 GCF_000956105.1 Propithecus coquereli
CTGCCATTCCCCCTGTATCGCCTCCACTCTCTGACAAGCAGTATCTTAGGTACCTTCTATTTTGGGGGTTTTTCAGAGTCCTGGAATCTTTTGCTTCCAGCCTCTCACGGGGAAAGAGAAGATGGAGGATTGCATGCGTTCGTTTGTTTTTTGAGTCAGCTCTAGAAGGGTATGTTACCTCCACCTTTATTCCATCGGTCAGAGCTCAATTCCATTTCACTCCTCCTCTATGCAGGGGACATGCTCGCTTCTTCCCTGACTGATGTAACTCAGTCCCACCCAATGACCCCATTTAAAGACTAGTCCATTGTGTTTAAGTGATGAGCAGTTCTTTCTAACTGATCTAGCTGTTGCTTGTGATTTGAACTAAAAGGCCATGTTATTTAGAATAGCATTCACCTTCCATGCACAATATATAATGGTAAAGTAAGAACATGATAATTGCAATAAAATTTGCTCAGAAAAGGCAGAATGGAAGACCCAGAGCAGTCCCTGCTTCAAAACAATAAATAAAGTCTTCTCAGCATGTATTATAAAAGCCTCTTAACCTGAGGTTAGGGAAAGGTCTCGTACACCCTGGTTTTGTTCTCTGATAAAACTCTCTTACATAATATTTTTCATGGTTCCTTTCTCCGCCCTGTAGAAAGTGCATCCTTGTCCATTATCCTCCATGGCTGTATCTAAAGTGGATGACGGGGAGTGTGTCCTCTTTGGGGAAACATAGCTATGACAGCTGCTTTGTGTCAGAGGCTCATCACATACCCTTGGGTTATTTCAGTAGAGAGTTTTTAAGACTCAGCAAACACTCATAGACTATTTTTAGACGAGGCTTGCAGTTTCTTTGGCAATACAATTTCCTCAAAAACTTAGGAACTTTTTATCTATTTGCTTCCAGACAGTTCCATGTGCCAGTAAACACAAATTTGTACCTAAAATTATTTCCCAAGCTTGACTTCTTTATTATCTTCACTCACCTTCTTTCTGATTAATGACAGCCACCTTGAGGCTACCTAGAACAAGGATCTTTCTTGGGTAATGTTCTTACGTTAGATTTTTCCTACTAAACTGAGTTTCTTGGTTTAAAAACTTTCTTGGATTGTTAATACTTAAGGCTTTTCCCCCCCTTTTTGTTCTCTCTCTCTCTCTCTCTCTTTTGGACTTGTCTCTTACTAATGGCCCAGAGAAGTTAGCTTTGTTACGCTTCTAATGCCATTGATTGGTGGACTGTCTGCTTTCCCACCAGCCTCTCCCCGACGGTCAGCCATTTCTTTCATGGGCAGCTCCCTTTTTTTAATGACTTCTAAAAATGACCTCTTGATAACCAATGGATATTGTCACTCTGACTCTTTCTAGGTACAGCCTTAAAATTATAGGCTCAGTAAGTATATGGTCTTCATTTTAAGTTATCTCAGATGGATTTTTACTAATTTTTCGCACATAGTAGTAAGGCTTTCCGGCCTTTGAGCCTGGTTTTTTCAGTTCCTTTGCCTCTTGCTGCCCAACCACTAAACCAACAGTCCATAATCAATTTCATTTTTGTTTTTATTGACAAGTAACACCATTCTTCTAGGTGCCAGGTTCTACATTCATAATGCCAGGCCTCTGTTGTAACAAACAACTTCAAAATTTCAGTAGTTTAAACCAGCAAATGTTCATTTCTCATTCCCACATATTTGTTATTAATTGGGTGACCGTCTTGAAAGGTTTTCCTCCAACTCAGTGATTCAGGGACCCAGATGTCTTCAAATGTTGTCATTGCCACACTCTAAGGCCTCAGTATCGATTACCTCCAGCTTCCATAATAGAGAAAGAGAGAAAGAAAAAGGAAGTAGAAAATCCTGCTGATGTTTTTAATGATCCATGTCTATAGGTGCTGTTCATGGCTTCTACTTACATTTTATTGGGTTGTAAGAGAAAAAGATCAGTCAAATATAACACCAACATTCTTAGCCTGAACAACTGGGGGAATTGTGGCACCATTTGATGAAATGAGAAACACTAGCTGAGATGGAGTGGGTGTAGAGAGCAGGAATTCAAGTATTCAATTTGCACACGTTAAGTGTGAGATGTTAAGAGACATCCACGTGGCAATGTTAAGTGGATGGTTGTATGTACAAGTCTGGATTTTAGGGGTGATTTCAGCTTTAGGGATATAAATTTAAGAGACATCAGGAATCGAAGGTATATAAAGCTACAGGAACAGATTGGTTCATTCAGGCATTGTTTGCAGCTAGGAACAAAATAAGGGCCAAAGATAGAACTTTGAGGCCCTCCAATGTTTAAAAAGATGTGGGGAGAATCAAGCAAGGAAATCTAAGGAGTTGTCAGTGAATTAGAAGGGAAACTGGAAGATTGGCAAGTCCTCTATATTCCAAGTAAAGAAAATGTTTCAAGAAAGAAGAAGTCAATGCTTTTATTATGTCAGATTAAGACGAAGGCCAGGAGCAGACCATTGAATTTGGTTAAACAAAGGCCGTTGGTCACCTGAACAGGAACAGTGACTTCGGAACAGTGGGCAGAAAAGCTGGATCTAATTTAGTTTTAGAGAAAATGGAACAGGGAAAGGGGTATTTGCTGGAAGAGGAGGAGATGAGCTATTTTAAGGAGTGAGGTACGATGGCATATTTGTAAGTGATCCAGTAGAGAGAGAGAAAGAAGCAAGAGACAAGGAAAAAGGAATAATTATAGAATAAAATA
>NW_012150842.1:490246-490826 GCF_000956105.1 Propithecus coquereli
ACAAAATTATTTCAATTACCTATAGATTCACAAGGTTTATCACTAAAATATTCTCTTGAAAATTTGTTCTAGCAAGAAAACTTATTCTATTAAGAAAACTAATTTGGTGATAAAACTATAAGATATAGAAATCAAGTAAAATATAATAAAAATTATTACTTAAATTGCTTAAATAACCAAATAATCAATGAGTTGATGATACACATTTATTCTATAAAATATGAATCTAATATCCTAGATGAGAGCAACATGCTGGTAGTTGAATTGAGAGAAGTAAAAGGGAATTAAGAATGTGCTAAGCTACACTGGGCAAAGATACAGACGCTGATTGATAAGAAATTTAAATAACCTAGAAGATTACCAATATAAAAACAACTATTTTCTATTGTATAAAATAATCCCTATTAAATGCAAATTAGAGTGTCTAACTTATATTTTATGGTGCTGCTATAGAGTATTGGAGACCCCAAATCACCTGAGCAGTTGAGCTCATTTACCACAGATCACAATCATCTGGACGGCTCATTAGACCACAAATTGCTGAGTTCCAACCCCAGGGTTTCCGATTTAGTAAGCCTGG
>NW_012150842.1:490876-493204 GCF_000956105.1 Propithecus coquereli
CATAGTCATGGCTATATTATTTACCAATTTTAAATTAACACAAATTAATTTTTGTGAATTATTTGTGAATATTATGTGAAATAGTGATTCCCCATATTAAGCACCTGAAAGCACTATTGGAACAAATCTATGCATATTTTTTAAAAGTTTTACTGACAAGTAAATCTTTTTTTGTTTTTGCTTATTAACTTTTCTAATATAGGTTGAACGGATGCTATTTACAGGGAGTAATGATATCTAAACTGGTTTTATGACATTTTTTTCTTTTCCATCTTGCATTCAACACTCATAGTGCAAGAACCAGTCTCACATAAGTATGTTAATAGGAATGGAAGAAGGGATTTTAAGGCAATTTCGGCAAGCTTGGGATATTCATTTTAACTTTTGCTCAAAAGGAAGCAAGTGCTACTATACTTTTAAAATTCATCTGCAATCCTTTACCAGTAGTCAGTTCCAACAATTTATCCTGTAAAGTTATAGTTATATTTAAACGATCTTCTGGTGGAAGAAATGGATTCTGGATCCATTAATTTCCTATTCATGTATCTTCATTTGATAGAAAATAAAATGCCAAATATGCTATTAAATGTTTAAGGTGTTCAGTGATAGCTTTTCGCAGATTTGCGATATCAAAATTGTTACCTACTTCATGGATAATTGTTGTTTATGGAACATAGCATTAATAATCGGTAGGAACTCTGTTCTTTCAAGCTTCTAACTTGCATTTACCGTCTGTAATAGATGGTTTGGGTACCACACCCAGATCTCCTCTCTCAGATTCCCTTGCTGCCGAGCCTGCTGCTGCAACAGCTCACGCTGTGCGCTGTGTGCCCTGTGCCATCACACTCCAGGGTGCCTCGTGAGGTCAAGCTAAGTCTAGACTTCAGCTAAATACACAACCTCCCCCGATACAGTCGACTCTCCTCGCCCCTTACAGGTTTAACCAGAGAGCATACCCTCAAAAGTCTCTGGAGCAAAACCCCACATTTCAGGCTATGTTTACAGGCAGCCTGACCTAAGAACTGACAGCAAGGGCTGTCATTATTCTGTATTTTTAAACTTTGCAAGAAGTAAACATTGTTCAGTTGCTTAGAAAGAAGATTTGCAAAGTTAGATTTTCCTCCCAGAAATGGTTGTTGCACATTGGCAAAATTGAAATTCTGCTAGGAGATTTCTCCCAGTTAAATTTAAGTTTATAAGTATCATAGTCTGAAAATATCCTGGAGAGGATTGATCTGATATTTTATTCTCTCAAGCCTCTATCTTTCAGAAACTCCTGAGTCTCTGCTGTGGTCTTTGGCAATCCTAAACCTTAGATTACAGGAACATAGTTTTACCTAAGGAACTGTTTTTGGGAAAAGGGTTGGCTTGATTTTAAATTTTGTGAATGTGAGACTAGTCTATATTAATTTTGTATATGTGGCCATCTTTAAGTGTTCTTTTAAAATATTTATTGACAAAAAGTAATTGTATATATTTATGGGGTAAAATATAATGCTTCCATACGTGTATAACTTGTGGAATGAGCAGATCTGACTAATTAACATATCCATCACCTTACATACTTATTATTTCTTTGTGATGAGAACATTTAAAATCCACTCTCTTAGCAATTTTGAATTATACAATGCATTATTATTAACTATAGTCACCTTGTGCAATAAATCAACAGAACTTATTCCTTCTGTCTAACTGAAATTTTGTGTCCCTTGACCAACATTTCCTCTTTCCCACCCTCCCCTCCTACCTACTAGTCCCTGGTAACTACCATTCTACTCTATTTCTGTGAGTTCACATTTTTAGACTCCACTTGTAAGTGAGATCAGGCAACATTTGTCTTTCTGTGCCTGGCTTATTTCACTTAGCATAATGGCCTCTAGACTCATCCATGTTGTCTCAGATGGTTATATACCACACTTTTAAAGTCTATTCATCTCCTGATAGACACTTAGGTTCTTCCAAATCTTGTTGTTGTGAATGTTGCTGCAATGCATATGAGAGTGCAAACATCTATTCAACATACAGATTTCAATTCCTTTGGATACAGGATGTGGGATGTGGGATTGATAGATTATGTGGTAATTCCATTTTTAGATGTTTGAGGAACCTCCATACTGGTTTGCACAATGGCTGCACTAATTGCCGTTCCTAGCAATAGTGTCCAAGGGTTCCACTTTCTCCATATCTTTGCTAGCACTTATGTTTCATCTTTTTGACAACAGCCATTCTAAATGAAGTAAGATGTTATCTCATTGTGGTTTTGATTCGCCTTTCCTTGATTATTAGAGATACTGAGCATATTTTCACATATCTATTGACTTTTTGTGT
>NW_012150842.1:504504-507604 GCF_000956105.1 Propithecus coquereli
TAATGTGACCAAAAAAATAGTAATTTGATTCATTATACATAGAAAGGGATTATATCTTTTTTCACTGACTTATTAAGCTGATTTTTTTTCTTGGTACATAAACCATCTCTCAGTGGAAAACTTGGTGCTTTTTGTGGTAGAATGCAATAATTTTTCAAGCCATCAGGATGTTGTCTCATATATCGAAGTGGTAATTTACCAAATAGTCAACTGAATATTAGTTTGCTAAATGACACTCAATGATTCAAAAGAATAGGCATGGCTTTCCAAAGAGCCTAACTAATTCCCAGGGTACAGTTTACATATTAATAGATTTTAGCTTTTTGTATAACTTTATATAGGTCATGATTGCATGTCCAGATTTATTTATCTCCACAGAAAACAACAATAACAAAAAGAGCCATAAAGCTAGGACATTGAAAAGAGAAGTTATCATGTGTGTTTAAATTTGAAAACTGCTTTACTCTCATTTTCATTACTATGATTATGTGGGTTTGTATTAATCTCCTAATTTTACTGTTGAATAAGCTGAGACACAAAGAGGCTAAGTTACTTTTCCAAGTTTATATAGTAAAAGTGAATTGGTAGCAAAACTGGAATTACTTCTATGGAGTCCTCAGTCCATCACTTTGCTCACTGAATCATTTTGCATTTCTACTTTTTGTGAGGACTGTTTTACATTAATTAAGGAGCCTGACAATAAACACTCATTTACTCATTTTTGCTTTTTATAATGAAAAATGTTGTTGAATTGAATGCCAAAAAAAAAAAAAGTCTTTACTTTGGCATTCCCATTAGCCTCAAACAGCTGAACTGGATGTTTGTCAAACTTGGCAAGGACTGATGTCTGACAGAGAGTAGATTCATGCCAAGTTCCATTTGAAATGAAATGTTCTGCCAAAGTTATAAGCAGCTGAAAATTGGGACTTCACATTAATCTGCCTTTTCATATACTCTACCAATGTTTCATAAAAAATCTTATTCTAATAAGTAATGTTGATGTTGTTATAAAATTTATATGCTATATGTTCTTTAGTGCTAAATTTTCCAAGGAAAAGGACTCTGCTAAGTTTAGTCACTGGGAGACTCATTGGGTATTCAATTTATATTTTATGCTTTTTTATTACTGTCTTTCCTCATATGTAGCTCTCTCTTCCCATGTATGTTTTGACACCATTCTCAAATTTAAATCTACTTTTGCTAGTGCTCTTGCTTTCATTACATTTTCATGTGAAATGCTTTAGATATATCTAGCTGTTTTATTCATGTAACTCCATATATGTATGAATTTATGGTAACCTTACTGTCCACTAAAGGCAACATTTAGTAAGAGTCTTATACCCCTGCCTACTTTCTTCTCTTTTTCTTCTTTTTACTGGAGGAAGAAGTATACTTACACCTGGAACTTCCCTTAGAAATGAAAAAGGCTAATTGAATATATACAGTGTATAGGCCAAGAACTTTAAAACCAGAATACTTTATTCTACTTTTGGATTTTCAGAAAAATTAAGCCTAACAGGTGAGAATATGTTGAAAGTGTTTTCCTAATACCTATTAAATGCTTCACAATTGGGTTCTCTGGTTAATGCTGCCAATTATGTAATGACTTCAAGAAACGGGATGTCTTGCCCTTCTTCAGCCCCTATATCTAACCTGTGTCCTAAAGCAGATGCTTGGCAGTGATCAGTGATTATGCCTTTCCGTTGAGCCTCATACTGCAAGCCTGCTGAGTCTATTCCTAAATGTTTCTTGATTCCCTTCACTTTTCTACTGCCATTTCCATTTTCTCAATCAGAACCTCAACTTGGTGACTTCAACAAATGTGGTCTTCCTGTCTCTCTGCACACTTCCCTCCCATACGATCTTTTCGTGCTTGCAGAGTGATCTTTTAAATAGAAGTCTGATTATAAATCTCACTTCCTTAAAGTCTTTTGCTGCCCTCATGATAAAATCTAAACACCTAACTCTGCTTCACAAGACCTTCCGCCATCTGGTGGTTCTTCCACTCTGGATTAATCTCCCGACACTTCTGTGTTAAGCTTTGCATTGTAGATCCCTGTTGCTCTTGTAGATTCCTGTACCATGCTACGATAAAACCACAAGCTATAGCTGGGTTGTGAAAATTCATCTTTAAACATCCTCCTTTCTTTTCCTGAATAATTCATGCACATATTTCAAGACTGAGCAATAATATTTATACACAAGTTTGCCTCCTTCCCCGTTCATCCCAGCTTCACTAAGTGTCCTGCACCCTGCATTTGCGTTACTGCGTTCCATGTTCTGTGGAACAGTGCCTTGCGCCTTGGCTGTCTCCCTCTCTAGATTCTGAGGACAGGAAGTGGCTTATCCAGGTTTGTAATTTCAATATTCCACAGTGCTTCCTGCATGGGAGGTACGCAGTACAGATTTGCTGAGTAAAGGAATGAATGGACACATGTTTTTTCCTCTGGGTGCTTCCCTATATTCCTTCAACTCTCCTTACCAGGCTCACAGGGCAAAACTTCATTGTTTCTTTATGATGATTTATGAAATAAAATAACTAGGAAAAAATGAGCTGTATCACAGGTTATAGTTATTTTAGAACAAATTATTTAGTGGGCCCTATTCCAAGAGTTTTACATACATTAAAAGAAAGGAGGATATTTTACATGGCTCTGTAAAATAGCTACCATTAGTAACAGCAATTTGCAAATGGAAAAACCCAACCAGGGATTTAAAAGTTAAGTACCTGACCAAAATCCCATAGCTGATAAGGAGAAGAACCCACATTTGATCACAGGCTGTCAGATTCCAAAACTATGCTCTTATGAGATATACATTTTTTTACCTTAAAATATCTTAGTGTCATCTTCCTACAACTAAAACTATTGGTGTGAACACAATCACTAAAAAGCCATCTATAATAAAACTTTACAACAATACAGGTAACTTTTGTTTTATATGTTTTATAATTATTCTTATAGTACATGGGAGAGGGGATAGTGCTTAAAATCAAATCAGCTATGTAACTAATTTTTATTTGTTTGTTATTTTTTGATTTTTCATTCATCTGTTTTGTAGATATAGAC
Source organism: Propithecus coquereli (assembly GCF_000956105.1). NCBI lineage: Eukaryota > Metazoa > Chordata > Mammalia > Primates > Indriidae > Propithecus > Propithecus coquereli. The sequence goes on from NW_012150842.1 coordinate 507,573, forward strand.
CTTGTTTGTTTGTAACCCTTCGTCCACTGCCT
>NW_012150842.1:507654-509636 GCF_000956105.1 Propithecus coquereli
AAAAAAAAGGCTAAATTATGAAAAATGTCATTTTCCCCAAAGAAAAGAAGGATAAACTGCAAAGTTGATCCTTTATGTGGCTATACTTCACAACTAGTCTTACAAAGTTCACTTCTTGCATTGTGTGCCCCAGGGAGACAACCAAAAAGTACTAGTGGGACATCTTGTTTTGAGTCCTAAACTAATTTATTTGAAAAAGGTGTATGAAATACAAACTTAATAATAAGACATTCTTAATACTTTTTATGATATAGTTTCTCAAACATTATTTTAAAAGATAAAATCAAATTGTTTAGTTAAAATTTAGCCTTAGCTTTGTTTGCCATACTGACAATTTTGTGCTAAAGACAAAATAGTCCACTGTTTGATGATTACATCATTCCAAAAAACAGCTGGTTTAACACAACACTTTTATGTTTGTGGTGTTTCATATTACTATTGGAGGAAGTGATGTACACAATATTAGTATCTGTCTAGACATCTTCATGCACACGGCACTGAATGATGGGTCATCTGTAGGTTGTTGCTCTCAGGATATTAATAGGAATTATGCCAAAGTGAATGATTAAATACACTAAATGATAAGACAGCAATAAAATTATCATGTGCATAGTGAATAAGATAGGCTGGATTACCAACTGTTTTTTGAGGTGATAGGAAAAGTATGTACAGGACACAAAGATACATGTATATGTATTAAACTGTGCTCAGGAAATGGAGCATCCAGGCGTGGGGTTGACTCAGGCTGGAACATCCGGTGCATCAATGTGAGCCGGCTGACCTGAGAAGCACTTGGTTCCGAACTGGAAACACCAAAGCTGAAGCTAAGTTTGTTGACTCCCCAGAAAAAACGTATGTGTCAATGTCAGATCATTTCCCTCAAAGTATTAATAGAATCATGAAGTATCATATGAAGTCAACTTGGAAGAAGATTTAAAACAAGAATCTATGCCTATTGATGATTAAAAATATTACATTATCACATAAGTTTCTGTGATAGCCCAGCTGTTACCACATAATATCATTAAACACATACATCTTTAAATATACTCACTATTACTAGCCAAGTTAAGTCATATATTGAGTATGTTAAATTCAAGTAGTCTTTAAAAATAATAACCAACCAACAATGTCTTCAAATGAAATCCCCCATGGAAATACAATATCTAAAACAGGAATACGTGAGGGTGATCTGATTGGAGTGCTGCACAGAGTGGGGGTGCCGATAATTCATCATCTGTCCCCACCACCCCGCCCCCGACACGCTAGGTGAACTCCTAGACTCCTAGTCATTCCTTTCCTGTAGTTTTAAAATTACTGATTAAAATTCAGTGACAACCTGACATGTAGTCTGATAATAAATGTCTGGTCAAACAATCACTTTCTAGAAAGTATTGAACTTGGCGTCAACAGCCAAGTAGGTTTCTGACCAACATAGTCATAAAGTTAATGTAATTTTAGGCCAAACTCAAACCAGACATTTGATGAAAGTCTTATGACCAAATATACACTTTCTCTTAGATAAAAAAATGCTACATGTATAGTTCAATGTGTTAATACTTTATGTTATATTTGCAAACTTCTAGTTGGGGGCTGCTCTTCCAGTTCTAATATTCTAAACTTATATTACTGTGTCAACCTGATAATCACAGCACTTTTGGGGAAGAGGGTACTTAATATATCTCTTGAAGACCGAGGTTAAGACGGCATGGATCTCCTTTTGGCTTTAGAATCAAGCATGCCAACGTAATCAATGGAAGTAATTCGTCATGGTGGAAACTTAAGATAATATCAATATAAATATAATATGAACATAAAAATAATATGACAAACTTGATATACAAGATGATACAGACTTGGTACTCTGTGCTTATTCCTACACAATAGTGAATATTTGGACATTTGTAGATAATTATATAATTAAATGTCATTTATTTATTTTTTTCTCCAGTATGTGGCCCTATGTAGTCTAGACATGAGTG
>NW_012150842.1:511491-512271 GCF_000956105.1 Propithecus coquereli
AACTATAAAATAACAAAAAAGATGCCCAACATGTTTATTTTGCCACATTTTCAGAAATATTAAATGATTTCAATTTATTCAAAATAATTAATTTTTGTTCCTCTGGTTGCTGGTGTCCCAAGCATACACCTAGCTATCAGACAATCTAACACTGGTATTACTACACTATGGAATGACCAATAAACTACTTACCAAGTAGTTCATAAATATAAATCAAAATGACTGAGGAAAAATGATAACACTCATTCATAATTAAGCCTGTGATAACTTTGCACTGTGTCTAATTACCTAACCTAAAACTCTATTTCTCAGAATTCGCTGACCTGCCGGCACTGGCCACCAGACGTTCTGTGTGAGATCTGAAAGGCAGGTCTTAAACTCTGAATATGTGGCAGCTCACACGCCTTGCTGTCAGCCTGCTAGGGCACTTCAATAGAAGGGGACAGCGTGGGACCCTCAGTTTCCTCAACTGTCATCACATCTAACGCAGCTTCCTCAAGTTTGGGGTCAAAAGCAGTACAGCTTGGTGGCAAAGGGTGACACCTTCTACAGCCATCGTAGCATCACAATTGTAGGTGGTAACAGACAGACAGAGATTCTCCTTTGTTCTTGTAGGTTCCAGTAGCCACCGCTTCATGGATTCTGGTTTGTCCTTGCAGGTGTCAACTTCATCACTTTAATTTTTAACTGCTGGTCTAGAACCAGAGCAATAGACAATAACCTGCATAGACTGATCTTCTGTTCCCACAATGGCTCGAGGTTTAAGTCCTATAAAAAAAT
>NW_012150842.1:514131-526249 GCF_000956105.1 Propithecus coquereli
TTTTGAATCAGGACACAACTCTGAATAAATTAGAAAATTCCAAATTAATTCAAATTAAGTTTCTGCTACTTCTGTTAAAAAGAGGATTCAAAATTTAAAGCATATACCTTAAACATGTGAATGGTCACCATACCATTAATATCTTGGCGTCTTTGTTCATGCTGCCCTTCCCATCTGAACATCTCGTCGTCTGTCTTCCCTCCCACTCGTGCGTCCCAGTGACTGATCCTTCATGTGCATCTTTGACTCTGTCTCTTGCTCCTACACACGGACCCTGCACCAACCTCCCCTAAATAGGTTGACAAATCCTCTGAAACCTAGTAACAATTTTTGTACTTTAATTTTGGCACATGTTACAACCTTCCTTTATTTTTAGAGTCAGATACAGGATTTTGTTTTTAATGATTAATTTGAGATGCACTTACTGAAACCTACTCTATGTCAGGGACTCCTGCTTTGAATATTCATTTCAACTGAATTAGCTGCAGCATCAACGTCTTCATCTACTATCGAGGACAGAGAGGATTAGAAGAAGCTTAAGAAGAAAAAAAGGGTTGGGGAGGGTTTTACAATTTCTGAATTATAAATATTGTCCTCTTTTTATTATCAACATACACTAAATAATAGTTTTCTCCCCACTCTATCTGAAACTCCTTGAAGGTAGGAATGTTATTTTTCGTGGCTTTGTGTGGCCACATTAAAACCACCAGCGAAGATGCAAGTTTTATTGGGAAAGATAAATATACTTACCATCACTCACTAATAATTTAACAGAAGTTATTTTATTATTTTCTAAAGAACACCAAATTTGTTTTATTATTATTTAAAGGAAGGGGGAGATAGAAAATAAACAGACTGTATGGGATGATTTCCGGTTTGAGGGCTGGGGATCCCATCTATGTTAGAGCAGTCACGCTGCCAAGAAGCAGCTGTCATCAGGGACCTAATTGCTCTCAGGGAAAAACAAAGAGGGTCTGAAGGGTATGAAAGAGTAGCACATAGAACTGAAATTAATTTCGCCGATTAGGTAATTTACCTGTTCGATATCAAGCTTGAATAATATAAACCCCCGTATTTATAGAAAATTAAAAAGTAAAAATAAGCAATAAATACAATTGCTACCATTTCATGAATACACGCCTTGTGGCAGACCTGTGTTAGAGGCTTGACATACATTGCCACTGGTGCTTGTACACAGTGTGAGTTATGCGTTCCCCACTGTATGGGGGGGGGGACTAGTTCACCAAGGTGATAGAACTTGCTGAAGGTCACAGAGGTAACAATTGGCAGACCAAAGATTCTAACCAAGGTTTGTCTGCATTCAAAACACATTCTCTGTTTAATGTCATGTTGCTGTTCAAAAACTAATTTGTCTCATGTGCATATTTTATTTAATCAAAAAATAATTATTATCCTCAGATTTGTCTAATAAACATTTATTGTGCACCATCTTCATGTTAGGCATTGGTCTGTAATCTGGGCACATAAAGATAGAAAGATAGATGTAATAATTGTCCTCAAGTTTACAATTTTCAGAAAGTCACGCTGTTTCTTATTAAAAACATGATTCTATAAATTCAATTATTGCTATGCTTTATGGGTTATATCCTTTTGTTCTCAAAAAGAAACTAAGTTGTTACAGAAAAATACATAGTAAAAAAGTATAATGAATATGATAATATCCTATATGAAATTTGAAAAATGTGTATAAAAATCACAGAAGGAAAAAGAGAGTTAGGCATAAAACTAATCAAAATATGAAATACAGATAATTAAACTGGCTCTGGGTATTTTTAGTATCAGTAGATAAAGAGAAATAATCATTGCATTACATATTTTGTGAAATTCCCCCACTACTATCTGAATTATTTTTTTAAAAATAGGAAATCAATTTTAGTGGGTTATTTAGGTGCAGTTTGCTTTAAAAATATACATGTGAGCTCAAATTAACAACAAATTCTTCCATTGTGCTCTTCTAATAACAAATTTAGACTCTAGAGATCAGGTTTTACACTAATGTTTTTAGATCTTTTGATGCAATTATATTTCTGCAGTATTAAATTGACATTTAATCAATTTTTTTCAGAATTAATCATCTCTGTCCCATTTTCTAAGTCAAGAAAAAGTAAATACGTTAGTTTTTTTCTAAAATTTATTTAACTAAAAGTGTTTACAATTTGTTTTTCCTCTAAAATGCTTACGGTGAAAATCAATATTAACTAGCAGTGCTTCTAATAGAGTTTTCATAATTTGGATTGAAACCTAATATTTGAATAAGTTGAATCCATTTAAAGTCACTGAGGATTGAAAATGTGATAAAATGAAAGAAATATCAAAATATTACAGAAGAACTAAAAAGACATACAATCTTATGCAGAGATGTTCTAAGGATAGAATTGTTTAACCTGTGTTTTTATTCAACATTAACTAATCTCTTAACATTTTTTGTTAATGAAAGCAGTGAAAGTATTAAGAGAGCACAATGCTGAAAGTATGCTAAGTTGCTTCTACAATTAGCAGAATTCTTTGTCATTCTGTCAGAGCTGAGATAATCCCTCATAAAACTGCTTAAGCCCACGTCAAAATGTCAGCAGAAGCAAGGGGTTTTCCAGTCAGCAGAATCCTATATAAATGTTAAACAGGGCCCTGAGCTCGCTAAGACTGTGCCCCGGCTGATTCCTGAGAGCGTTCAGCCTGAAGAGAAACTGTAAATCATAAAAGTTACTTCAGCACTTCCTGGATTTTAGCGCAAGCTACTGGCTGTAGCAGGGACGCTGGTGTCCGCCTGGTGGCCATGAGCACGCAGGGAGAGGCGGCAGTTCTGTGTTGAGAGTTCTCGCCTGCTGTGGAGTTGCACCAGTTTCCTGTATTTTTGGACATTAGCTCCTTATACGCTATCTGGTTAGCGTTTCAAAGCATTTCAAAAGTTGCCTTCTCATTTTGCTGATTGTTTCCTTTGCAGGGCAGAAGATTTTTAGTGTGATGTGGTCCCACTTGTCTATTCCTGCTGTGTTGCCTGTGCTTCGGGGACCATATCCCAAAATCACTGCCTGGAGGATGTTAGGCTAAGTGAAATAAATCAGATACAGGAAAATAAGTACTGTATGATCTCACTTAAATACCAAATCTAAAAAAGTCTAACTCGCAGAATCATAGAGTAGGACGGAGTTTGCCAGGGGCAGGCGAGGTGGAGGAGAGAGAGAGTGGGGTTGGCCAAAAGGTACAGCCTGTCAGTTGTACGATGAATAAGTTTTGGGGATCTAATGTAAAGCATGGTGACTGTAGTTGATATATGGTATTGTACTTGACATAAAAATTTGCTGCAAAACTAGAGGCTAAGAGCTCTCACCACACTACCACCCCGCCCCCAAAAAAAAGAAAAGAAGGAAGAAATAACTATGTGAGGCAATGATTATGTTAATGGGCTTGATTGTAGTAATCATTACACAATCTATATGTATAGCAAATCATCACACTGTACACCGGAAAATGTCTACAATTTTTGTCTGTCAACTATCATCAATAAAGCTGGGGAAAAAAAAGAGTTCTTGCCTGGAAGCTGGAAATTAATCTATAGATTTGCTGGACCACTTTCAACAAAACACTTCGTCCCTCTTTATCTTGCTTCTTCATAGTTAAAGTTATGAAAACATTGACCTTATTTTACAAGGTTGTGGGGAGGAATCACTAATAAATTCACAGAAAGGTTCTCAAAAACAATGAGTACTTAAAACACTCAGAAAGATGATTTTTTTACTTTATTATATGTTTTTACTCACAATGTTTGGAAGCCATAATTTAAAAAATGGTTGGAAAAATGTTTTCTTTAGGATGCTTTCATCTATAAGAAAATAAAATACCCAAATAGCCTAAAGAGTTGTGGCCTTTCGGATCTTTCTCAACTAGCTGCCTGGGGAAAGAGTCGTTGGAGGGTTCCTCAATTCAGTGACCCAATGATGTCATCAAAGACAGGATTTTAGTCATCTTTTCATTTTGTCATCCTCAGCATATTCTTCTTCTGCTCCTAAAACAGTGGCTGTGGTTTTAGCTCATCTTGTGCAGCTACAACAAAACAGATCAAGGGGAAAAAAAGAAACATTTTTTCTCTTACTCATCCCTTCTTACGTATTCAGAAACATATCCCAGAGCTCAGTGTTCCCTCAATCCCTTTATATCTCTTTGGCCAACTCAAAGCTAAGCTCTGACAAAAGGAGTGGGGAAACATGGTTGGAGCCATCTATTTAGGGTTTATTTGAGTCGATTAGCAGTAGAGTGGTAAGAGCTGCACTGACTCAGGTCAGCTCCAAGGAGAGGAGATGGCCATTGACTAAGCAACTAACAATGTCTACTGTAATTTCTTTGGCTTTATATCCTTTTGGTATAGATTCAATGAAAAGGACTGATTTTTACAATAATAAAATTTTATAGTTTTCCCTATAAGTACTTCTCAGACTGCCATTGTCTGATGCTGTTCCAAACTATGGGAGAACGGATTTTGTTGCCTGCAGGCTTACTCTGTCCCTCGAAAGCTTATTATTCCGTGCTCGGGCTCCCTTTTCCAAAGTGCCCATTCTCTCACCTACCATAGCGTGATGGAAATAGTTTTACGGGAAACCTCCAATCTAAGTTTTCTATGCCTTGCATGACTGCCATCTTTGGTGGCTGTACAAATGTCAGGACACATATATTCTCCCTTTCTATCTTAAGTCTTGCCATCATTTTTAAGTAATTTACTGTGTACATATGAATTAATCTTATATCTTGACCTCTTAATTCTGTGACCTTTACTCAATGACATTCATCTGCACTCTGGTTTAGCCATTTATTCCCATGGCTTAAAACTGCTAGGAACTAGGCTGTTTTCCTCATGAAATATTAAATTTAAGAGTTTTCTTCTCTGATGAAAACTTCCTATTTTTCTTGGTCTCTCATTTTACTCCATTTCTGTACTGTTCTCCAACCGTATTCAGACTTTCATTCCCTTAAACAGGTTTTCATCACCAAATGTGTCACTTCTCTCTTGCTTTCACGTTTTCCCCACGCATTCTGTTCCCCATTCTCTACCACATGACACAGTACAATCTTCCATTGTAACTTATCTTGTTTCAGAGAAGAGATGATCACTAGCAGTGTTTTGGTGCAAAAACTGTTACATTCAACAGAAAATCTGTGAAGGAAGTAAAATTAAAAAGTAGCTTTAAGCAGTTAAAGAAAAAGAATAATGCATAATTTTCCATAAGAAGAGCTAGAGCTTGCCTATGTATTTTTAAAATAGATAATCATGGATAATTCACTCTGTTATTTAGATTCCATTATGTACTTTTAAAAGAGTGATATAATCATTTTATTTGAAAATATTGATATTTATATACACTGGAAAATATTTGCTTTTAAATTTAAATCAAATTTATCTTTTTAAATTTGATTAAAAGACTTAGATGTCATTCTAAAAATATATGAGATGTGCATAGCTTTTCAAAATTATTTTAAGGCATACAGAATATAAAGGTTTGAAAACAACAGATCTATCTTTATTTTTTCAGACATAATGTCTCATCATTCCCCCTTAAGTCCATTTCTACACCAACTGTACTGAACTTCTTACGTTCCAAAATTGCTATGTATTTTTTCCGCCTACGATGTCTTAAGCTTCTCAACTTCTCCATACAGTTCTCATTTTTTATATCAGAGTAAAAATATCATTATCCAGGGAGGATGTGCCTCAAGAGAAAGGTTTGAAAATGAATTGTTTTAAAGTAATAAATTTCCTAACCCTTCAAATTCTATATTTCTCTCCTAACTTCGTGTGAATTTTTCTTCCCCACCTTTCATTTCATAATTTCTCTTTCTCCACTCTATAAGGAAAAAATAATACATACAATTCATGCACCCAGAATCGCATTATAGCGTGTTCATTAGTCATGTAAAATACTAGAGACATCTAAAAATGGAAGATTTGTGCTGTCAGAGGTCTCACTGCCTCTTCTTATCTTAAACACGTTGCTATCACACATGAAGCGCAACTTTGGAAATGAGTTGCTGTCACACTTGTTTGGTTGCTCGAAATCCATATGAACTTGTATAGAGTATGTGGGTCGGGACAGTGATGGTAATATTATTTTAAAGAGCACACATCCTTCATCCACTGACTTTCAAAAAAGGCAGAGACCATATGGGGGAGACTGACAAGGTAAAGTAAAAGGAGTGTTTGCTTCAAAAAACTTAAATGAAAAAAAAATGACGTTTTTTCCATCTACCACTAAGTATGCAATTCATTTTGGATATATTCATGCTCCTAAATATGCCTTTAGCTGGGAAGTAATCTTAAATGGATGAAGAAATACATGCTATGCCATTGACATATTTCAAAATAGCTGGAATGTTTTTAGGAGCTACCAAAATTTTCAAGTTAACAGTGGAAAATAACCACAGATAAAAATGTTACACATTTTCTTGTCAACTGAGTGTGCATTTTATAACCAGTCAATGTGCTGAATTGTGTGTTGCCAACTGGGATAAGGCTGGGAACTAGGTTTCCAAGAAATACCTTCTCAGTATGTTTCAAGGTTACAGTGACTAAAAGAGGAAACTCTGCGTGATTTTGAAGGCTGAAGTGAAGCTGACACTCTTACTCTTGTAAGGTTGTCAGTTGGGCAAGGTGACAAAAAGATGCCTGGAACCCCACCTTGGCCTTGCTCTCCTCTGTTCTGCCCTGCACCGAGAGCTCTGCTGACCAACAGAGGCTGGCCCACCACGAGACTTGGCAGCTCATGGGCAGTTGCCACAGAAAGGGAACAGCTTCCCGAGGTGGCAGTTTCCACGAACCTCTCCACAGGTCACCCCACCACAGTCTCAGTTGGGTGGGCAGACAGCCTTAGTTTCTTGGATTTTCCAGCAAGGTGGACCTCGTCCACCCACATCAGTACTTAAGGAGAGCTGCTTAGTGACAATTTCTCTGAGCTTCTGCCTCTCTCTTTGCAGACTTCCACTTTGCAAACTCCTACCACGTTCAAGAAAGGTCTAATTCCTGTAGTAATTTCTTCATTTTGGTAATACTTGGAGAGCCTCTTTTTACTTACTGAACCCTCACAAACAAAATTAGCTAAACTCCTGTTTTATCTACAATATCATGAAGTCTTATTCCAGCATTAGTCAATTATCATTTTATAATATTTAATAAAGTGATGAATATTTTCTTAGACCTAATGTCAAAAATAAATTTATGTATTAGATGCTGGACACATTGCCTTACAAAGTCCATACATTTCTGCTTTATTAAATTTAGTCATTTTGCATAATGGCATTCATAAAATTATGAATTTTATACAAGCTTTAACTTTTCTTAAAAAGTCATATACAAAATGCAATATATGCACATTTTACCAAAAGAAATTGTACTTTTTGTCATAATACTCACTATGTAAATAACTTATGATTTTAGCTGTGTATAACATTGCTTTATTACAGATAAGCAATAAGAAACAGCATATTGAATAAATATTGTTGTGAGTCTTATAAAAACAAATGAATTAATACTAGTATAACTATATTGTTTAATCTTGACTAGATTGATTTCAGCAACAGATCCTTTAAAAGGTGTTCTATAATTTATTTTTCACTGGCTTTTATAATATTCCACAAAACATGTAACATGTATGTCTGAACTGAAAAATTAAGGTTTTCCAAACCTGATTTGAAAAATTCATTTAAAAACAGGACTTTCTTAATTAAGTTGTGTGTTAGACATTATATGTAAATTGAAAGAGCTTAGTATGCAGCTCCAAAGTTGTTAACAAAAAGGTATTTAAAGCACATAATATTAGAGCATTTTATCAACAATTATTGTGGTAGCAAAGATGTATTAAAATTTAACAAAGACTTAATTCGATCACATTATTTTTGGAATAAATTGAGATATGCAAAATGTCCCTGTGTGAAATTTTATTAATCGACTCACAGAATTGATGCTGTGCTATATCTCTTTTTAGCATTCAATAAAATTCATCCAGAGAAAATGAATTAATTGAATAAATGTTAACTTCACTGCATGAAAATACCTTCTCTTAAAAGTTTTCTTCTTTTAAAAATTCAATAAAATATTTAGTGTTTTAGTAAACTGCATGATAATTAGTAGTATAATACGTCAATCCAGAAGATATGTTTCATATTTAGTCTTATAATCACTGAACCAATTTTAAAATAATTTCAATCATAACATATTTTGTCTCAGAAAAGTGTGATAATCAGTAGAAGTGTTTGAAGCACAAAAACTGTTACATTAAATAGAAAAATCTGTGAATAAAGTAAAATTAAAACATAACTAACTTTAAGGGAAAAAAATGATATATAATTTCCAATAAAAAGATCTTGCCCATACATTTTTTAAATAGATAATCATGGATAATTCACTTTGGTATTTAGATTCCATTATGTACTTTTAAAAGAGTGATATAATCATTTTATTTGAAAATATTGATATTTATATACACTGGAAAATATTTGCTTTTAAATTTAAATCAAATTTATCTTTTTAAATTTGATTAAAAGACTTAGATGTCATTCTAAAAATATATGAGATGTGCATAGCTTTTCAAAATTATTTTAAGGCATACAGAATATAAAGGTTTGAAAACAACAGATCTATCTTTATTTTTTCAGACATAATGTCTCATCATTCCCCCTTAAGTCCATTTCTACACCAACTGTACTGAACTTCTTACGTTCCAAAATTGCTATGTATTTTTTCCGCCTACGATGTCTTAAGCTTCTCAACTTCTCCATACAGTTCTCATTTTTTATATCAGAGTAAAAATATCATTATCCAGGGCATTGTCCAAAGCAGATCAGATGTCTCCCTAAGTGCTTCTAACAATCCTGCGTTTATCGTAGCATTTATATTGTGTTTGCCTGTTCATAAATTTGGCATTCTCAATATATCATCAGTTAAGTTTCCAGCACAGTTTCTAGAAAAAGTAGAAAGTACCCAATAAATATTACTTGACAAAACAACTGATTGACTGAATGAATGAATGAGTGAATGGATCAATACATAAATTTTACAGAAAATTTTAATATAGGTATAATAGGCTAGGAGCTAAAAACCATAGAATCAAGCTCTAACTCTTAACTAAACCACTTGGCCTAGATAGTTAAATTATGTCTAAAATATTACTTGCACTCAAGTCTAGAAAAATAGCATTTTGGTCTTAGAACTTTTATCATGTAATTTTTATTTGCCCCTCTGTTTTTTGTGCAATTATTAAGACTGGAAGCTGATGTCTAAATAAATACAGACTATTGTTAGTTCCAGGTAAGGTGATTTTTCAATGGCCTATTATATACAATGAGTATAATGTGACATATAATGCTATGTATTATAAAATATATGGCTCAATTTTATAAACTCAAGTGGTTTAATAGTTCAGAAAATATTAGAATTGGGTTTTTGTGAGACCAGTGTCATATCTAATGGTATTTATAATATGATTTTCAATAAAAAAGATTGATAATATTTAGTAGGCTGCTTTCATTGGTCTTGCTGTGATGAGATGTATCACTAGCAAAGAATATTAATTTATATTTTATAACTAACAAAATAGAAAAATAAGAGCAACAGAAATTAGTTAAATATAGCAATTATATATAGATTTTGAATTCAATTAAAATAAACACAAAGCCAACAATATTTGAAAAACTAGCAAGGCAAGCAAACTTATAGATTAATAATAAAATTTTTATGAGTATGATAAAAGATGAAATAATCAAACTCCTATTGCTAAGTATTAATAGAAATAACCCTTAATTCCAAGCTAGCAAAACTATTCTTTCGGACATCCATCACAAAATTATACATACTTAGGCCTCAGTGCTCCTAAGATTACAATTTGTTAGATCAGATAAATCTAGTTATAGAGTCACATTGTTATTCTAGTCTCTTACAATTACTTAAAATTGAATCCACAAGATTATGTTTGGTACATACATTTGAAAGGGACGGTCCCTCTCGGTCCCTAACTCAAGTGTATGTGCTGGAAGGCAGATGCTTCCCTTTCTCAGTCACTAAGTTGAGCAGCTTGTGCTACAGATGTGGGCTCCCCCAGGGCGAAAGCCTTCACCGAATTCCTGCCCTTGCTTCTCCCCTCACCTCAGGAGAGACTAAAGTGTTTATTCCAAGTCGGGTGATTTCTGGATCTTTTTAAGTCATAGGGTTGGTGCTAGTCAATATTAAGTTCCTTTATTTCTTTTGGAATACTTACTTTAAGCAAGTCCTATTGTTGATTGCCCCACAAAGCTGCTAGGGAAATGCACATTTATAGTGAGTTAAGGCAAGAATCATAAGCTTCCATGAGCCTTATAAAATACACAAATGCTGAGTGCATGCTGATCAGGGACTACATTTTCGCTGTCAGTACCACCTAATAGCTTTTGAGTAACCATCTTTCAATGTTTCTATAGAACCTTGAGGGATATATATTCCACTTTGGCCCCTAGTGTACACTTGCCAATTGCGCATTGTTCTTTGGTGCAAAGACATTGAAGAAAACCTTAAGAAACAGCCTCCTAATGGGCATTAAAATGGCTTATGTAAGGATGCTGTACATTACACTCTTTTCTGTGTTCTTTGTTGTATTCATTTAATAGGTTGCTTTCTAGTGTTGGAATTTGGAAATAATTGTGTTTTCCGTTAAAAACATGATTTGGGATTTATGGCAAAGCCAATGTGAGTCATGTATCTAATCAAAATTTCATTTTTTAGCTGACAGTTGGAAATCAGAGTCCAAATTGTGGATTCCTCCAATAGGAAGTATAAAAGACTTCATAATATGCACATTTATATCTGCCCCTTATTTAGCTATGTTTAATATCACTTTTTTCTTTCCTACCTACTTCTAATTTATGCTATTTTGTTATACAATATTTTGTGTTTTTAAGCTGCCTATTGTGGGAACAAGGTGTGATTTCAATTAATAGTTTAACAATTTTATAAAATTATTTTGATGCTTTATATTTCTTACTTGCTAGTATCTCCAGTGTGGGAATTTGCACCAAGCTCAACTTATTTCTGCCATAAATCCTAACACTACACAGTAATGCATTTATTATGCATTAGCGTATATAATTTAGAGAACAAATAAGATCAGAGGCACATATACTCCAACTACCTAACACAAAACCATGGGGATTTTACTAAGGTCTTGCTATTGAAGTTGGAATAAAACAAATATTTTTGGAGAGGAATACATCAGAAAGTTAAGGTAAGTTCTCACAAAGTTTATTGTGAACATTATTACAATCTAATTCACAAACTTATTTTTGCACAAAGTTTCTTATTGTACCCAGAAGCAATTGATTCATGAGGACAAATTTACCTTAAAATATATAAAAAGAGCAAATGAGTTAACCAAAATATGAATGTGTTAAATGTATATATGTCATATATAACTTATAAGTTTATACAGAAAAAGTCTAGTATTCTTCTTATACCAAAAAGTATGTAAATACCAGAAAGAACATTTCCTGGTACTGCAAATATCACTCCAGATATATGAATTTGACCTTCCCACTGGGTGTGCTGATTTTCATTCCTCTAGGCCATAACACAACCAGTTGAATATTTCCTGCATGTTGTTCTTTTGAGTAGCCTGGTTACTTACTGTAATAACACTGATCCTATCTGTAGTGATTCAGATGGCTTAGTTACAAATAACAGAAAGCCACTGGGGATATTTGAATGAAAAAATAAGAGAGGAATAGGCATGCTTCTAGATCTCAGGAAAAAAATGAAACCAGCAAATAACAATGTTAGCTAGACCAGCTGGACTAAGGTTGGAATTCCATTTCCAAATTTTGCTAAAGAAGGGGCTCATTATCAGAGCTCAAGTCACTGTAACTATGGTTGCAGAAGAGTCGTGTTGTCCAAATGGAAACCGTATGGAGGATGAAAAGAGGCAGTCATTCTTAATTAGAATGTGTAATTTTAATAGTGGGACTAGAGTTAAAAATAGGTCTGATATGATATATTTATCAGAGTATGATTTGGAAATCATACTAGTATTGGGGAAAACCAAACCTGTAAAGATACAAGAGATTGTCATTAGAGATATATAAATATAAACAT
>NW_012150842.1:526829-527493 GCF_000956105.1 Propithecus coquereli
AGACAGTGTCAGCATCCCCTCAAGGTCAAAAGTGGCCTCTGTTGAGAACCACTATTGTAAGAATTTTACAGTTTTATTTTTTTACATTTAGGCCTATGATACACTTTGAAATAATACAGTATCCATGTACTGTTCAAGGTAAGGGTTGAGGTTTATTTTTTCCATGTAAAGTTACAGTTGTTCCAGAAACATTTATTGAAAAGGCTATCGGCCATTTTTTACCATTGAATTGCTTGGCATCTTTGCCAAAAAACAGCTTGCCATATACATGTGGATCTATTAATATTTCTAGATGCTTAATTTTGTTTTACTGATGCATATGTCTATACACCAATACCATTGTCTTGATTACTATTCGTTTATAATGAGTTGAAATCAAGTTATAAAAGTTTTCCAAATCTGTTCTTCTCTTATGAATTCTTTGGCTAGTCTAAGTCCTTTAAATTTTCATATAAATTTTAGAACCAGATTGTCAATTTCTAATCTCCTCTCCCCCAAAATACATTATTGAAATTATGCTTCACATTGCATTGAATCTATATTTAAGCTTTGGGAGACTTAATATTTTGTCTTCTAATTCATAAATGTGGTATATTTCTCCACTTACTTAGGGCTTTAAAAATACTTTCTTTCTTTTGGAATACTTACTTTAAGCAAGTCCTAT
>NW_012150842.1:529233-531829 GCF_000956105.1 Propithecus coquereli
ATATTTAAAAAGTGCATGAGGCAGAAAGGGGGACAGAGTGTTACTGGGCTCTCTTTTAAATCAAAGAAATTCTCTCTGATGAGATGACATTTGGCAGAGGCATAAATGAGGTAAAGAAGAAAGTTATGGAAAGGAAAAGGCAATAGTATTCCAGGTAGAAAAGGTAGCCGAGGCAGAGGCCTTGAAGAGGTGCATGCTTGATTTGTGTGAGAAAGACAAGAAGACCAGCGCTGCTCAAGGAGAGGCAGGAAATGACAGCTGAAAGCCTGTAGGAGGCAGGTCGTGCAGGCCCTTTTGAATTCTAGTTGTGACTTATTCTAAATCTGAGAACATACTGGATATATTTAATCAGGTGAGTATATGGTTTCAATAGCTTTTTAAAAAACGAATAGACTTTATCTTTTAGAGCACTTTAGATTTTCGGGAAAAGTGAGTGGAAAGTACAGAGTTCCCATATGGCCTTCACCCTCCTCCAACTCCACAATTTTTCCTGTTATTAATATCTTGCATTATTGTGGTACATTTTATGAGCCAATACTGATATGTAATAATTAAGTTCATAATTTAGATTAGAGTTGACTCTTTGTATCGCACTGTACATTCTATGGGTTTTGACAAAAGTATAATATCATGTATCCACCATTACAGTATCATGCAGAATAAGTTCACTGCCCTAAAGTCCCCTGTGCTCCTCCTGTTCATCCCTCTCACAAACTCTTGGCAATTATTAATCCACAGTTTTCCCTTTTTCAGAATTATATATAATTGGAATCATATGGTATGCAGTATTTTCAGATTATTTTCTTTTATTTAGCAACATGCATTTAAGAGTCCTCCCTGTCTTTTCATTGCTTGATAGTTTGTTTCTTTTTATCACTAAAGAATATTCCATTGTATAGGTGTACTGTTTGTCTATCCATTCACCTCCTGAATGGCATCCTGGCTGCCTCCAAGCTTTGGAAACTATGAATAAGCTGCTATATTCATCCATGTACATATATTTACGTGTACATAGGTCTTCAGCTCATTTGGGTAAATACCAAAGAGTACAATTACTAGATCACATGACAAGAATTAAGTTTAGTTTTGTAAGAAATTGCCAAAGTATCTTCCAAAGTGGCTATACTATTTTGTATTCCCACCAGTAGTGAATTAGAGTTCCTGTTGCTCCACATCCTCACCAGCATTTGGTGTTGTTAGTATTTTGGATTTTAGCTATTCTAATAGGTATGCAGTGATATCTAATTATTGTTTTAATTTTCAATTCCCTAGTGACATATGACGTTGAACATCTTTTTCTATGTATTACCATCTGTATATCTTCTTTGGTGAGTTATCTGTTCAGATATTTGCCTGTTTCTTTAACTGTGTTGTTTATTTTCTAATTGTTAAGTTTTAAGAGCTATTGTACATTTTAGATGCAAGTCTTTATCAGATGTGCATTTTGCAAATCTTCCAGACTCCTAGTCTGTGGCTTGTCTTTTTATTCTCTTAAGAGTGTCTTTCACAAAGCAAAAGTTTATCATTCTAATGAAGTCTGACTATCAATCTTTTCTTTCATAGATTGTGCTTTTGGTGATGTGTCTAAGCAGTCATTGCCAAGCCCAAAGTCATCTGCATTTACTCTTATGTTATCATCTAAGAGTTTTATAGTTTTGCATTTGACATTTAGGCTTATGATGCATTCAGAGTAAATTTTATGTAAGGTATAAGGTCTGTGTCTAAATTCGTTGTTTTTCTCAATAACTTTTAGTATCTCTGTAGCTAAAGTACAGAGAAAATTTGAAGAATGGGAAGAACAGAAGCAGGGAAACCATATTGAAAGATTTTGCCATCAATTAGCAAAAACACGAAGGCTTGAGTAGAGGGCAATGGTGGAATTTTAAGAGGTTGTTGCATTTAAGATATTTTAAAGTTTGAGTCAATAACCTTTTATAGGGGGATATACATGATATCTGGATAATGAGAGTCAATAAAACAAAGATTCTAGGCCTTAGCAACTGTGTAAATAGTGGAGTCATTTGTCAAACTGGACAATACTTGACAAATAATGTTTTTCCTGTGTGAGTGCGGGTGTCATAGAAATCAAGATCACTTTTGATATATCATATCTGAGATTTATATTTATGCATCTAACTGAAAATATAAAGCACAAAATTGGCTATATGAATCTGGAGCTTAGGAAAGAGGTTAGAGGAAAAAAATTAATTTGGGAAATATCAGTATATTGGTGATATTTAAAGCTTTGAGACTAAGATGAAAGTACCAAGAGAGAGATTGCAGATATGAGGAAAAAGTGATCCTAAAAGCCTGGAGTATATCAACATTTAGAGCTTAGCTGGAGGTGGTTAAAGAGACTGAAGGGAACTGCTGGTGCACTAAGGGGAAGTAGGAAGGAGAGTGAGGAGTATGTTATCAAGGAAAAGCGAATGAGTGACTGTGCTACATACTGTTGAACGATGTGTTAATATCTGCAATTACATTTGCAGTTTGACTATTTTTCTTTTAATTCTGACAAGTTTTTATTTTTCTTCATATGGTTTGAAGCTACATTATTAGATGCATTAGATGCATTTTTATATCCTCCTCTTGATGT
>NW_012150842.1:533305-533808 GCF_000956105.1 Propithecus coquereli
TTACTACATGATTATCACTGCTAACACTGGTGCTATGTAGTTAAATAAAATACCACAGCTACCCCTCATTGTATGCGGATTATGGCATGGGTAATAAAATAAGCTTGCTCTGAAAAACAAGTAAATAACCCAATAGAGATAAATAAATAGTAGCTTTCATCTTCTGACTTATTTGTAGATGTATCTGTAATGCTAAGCAATTTTTATTTTCCTGCATTCACAAAATTTGAAAGCTTTCATTTTCAGCATTAATTTGGTTTCCTGTCTTCTGAATTTCTGCCCTTTCTGCTATATACAACTATATGCAGACAAAACTAGATTATGATTACATTGAAAAGCAATTACCCCATAAATAGAATGTTCATTTCTGTTTCACCCGTCTTTATTCTATTAAATTGTAGTGAATTGTTAAGATGTATGACATCATTTAGCATAAAATTTGTCATGTAAAAATTTGGGCTGGGGTTCATAGTCATTAAATATATGAACTTGAAAAATTTATT
>NW_012150842.1:537987-540051 GCF_000956105.1 Propithecus coquereli
ATGTGTATTATCTCTCTTGAGTGCTTAGCTCTTAACATTTATTGCTCAATTGATATACTTCATGGTATAAATTAAAAAGAAAAACAAATTCAGCCTAAGGTAATTTAAATAGCAGACCTGTACCTCTCAGTGGCAGGAAGGAAATTCAGATCTAGGTGTGCTTTGATACAAAACTTGTAGTCTTTAGAAATGCTTTCATCTAAGTTTAGGACTTCAAAATGCTAACAGTTTTGAAAGAGAAAAAAAAATTGTGTGCTGAGAAAATAAAGCAGGGATTTTTCTTTTGTGGTTTTCCTTTTCCTCCCTCATACAGTGCTTAGAGAGTGCACCCAAGCACACTTTTCTAATCACACAAAATTGTGCTCCAAAGACAGTTCTGTTAAAAATATCAATGCAAAATGTCAGGGAAAATGGAGCTGCTGCAGTCAGTCTGCACGGTATAAACTGAAAGATTATGGTAAGAACAATAACAGAAGAAATGATATATGCACTCTACAAAGTGACTTTCATCTCATTTTTTGCTGCCAAACTCCCAAGGCTTGCGCTATAAAACAAAGTTCATTTGCCTACGAGCTCTTCATAATTCGTGCTGAGAATAAGCCATAGAAAGCCACTCCTTTCGTTCATCTCCCGTCTGCTTTATTACTTTGATAAATTGTTTCTAAGACAATTATTCTAATACTCTTTTCAATGTGACTTCCTCCCTCCTTCCAACAAGAGGTAGAGTGTATTCCGCTGCCCTTAAACCTAGACGAGTCTTGTGACTGTGTTTGAGCAGCACAAATGCAGCAGAAATGACAATTGTCCATTGAAGGGCTAGGTGTTAAGAGATCTTGTGCCTTCTGATTTTGGTCTATTGAAACGCGGTCCTGAGCCCAGTCTGCTGGAGGAAAAGAGACCACGTGGAGGAAAATCCAGGCATCCTGATAGCCAACACCAACTGCCAGACACGTAATTGAGGCCTTTGGGAACTTCCAGCCCAGCAGAACCCTTAGCTGAATGCAGTGCACGAGTAAGTTCATGGAAAACAAAAAGAAAAACCTCTTAACTAATTATGGAATCATGATAAACAATAAATTTGTATTTTCGGCCACTAAGTTTTGAGATGCCTTGTTACCCAGCAAATGATGACTAAAACCATGACCTTAATCAATGATTCTACACGTAACAGATCAATGGGAAAAGACTGTCTCTTCTACTGAGTCAATGGTGATTTTAAAACATTAATTTGTTTTTACCCCTCACTTTTCCTTTCTATCTTCAGTTTCGAAAACTAAAATGTTATATCCCTTCTGTTTAGAGAAATTCTTCATGCATGCTCAAATGGCAATCATAAAAATAAATTTGTACATTTTAATGGATAAGATAAAAATTATGAATATAACAAATACATATTCAAATAGATGTTTTATACCCCTTTGAAGCCTCTGAATTTTACTTTTTGAAATCTTAATTTTATTGAGGTAATTATGTCTGAAAGAGTGATTTGTGTAAAAGCCTATAAAATATGACAAAATTAATATTTAATCAAACTCAATCTATGTCCTCTGGCTCCTGAATAGGACCCAAGAAAAATGTTAGTCTTGAGGCTAATGCTTTCACTTATGGTTGGTGCCTTTTTTGAGAAAAAAAAAATAACCCCTTACTGGGCTTATATACTTTTCCTGTTCCTTAATACTATGTGTGTCAGTTTGAAAGAATGATTCTTTGTAAAGGTAATTCACATGAGAAATTGTTAAGCAAGAGCTATATTTTAAATTTTTGTGCTGTTGCTTATTTTTAGTCTGGAGATAAAAAAAAACTAGAATGTTAGATAATGAATGTGTGTTACTAGCATCTAATTCTCAGGTGAGTTGAGCTAAAGAGATTGATGTTAATAACTTCCTCTGAAGGGTAATTGTTTCAGGATCGATGGATATTTTCAAAATCTCTTCCATGCTTTCCTGTTAACGTTTATGATTGCACTATGTTCACATTAAATTTTGTTACATGCTTGAGGATGCCATTAATTAATTAAAGCCTCAGCAAAAATGAGGCAATGATGAGTTTACTTGCTTAAAACTA
>NW_012150842.1:540101-542847 GCF_000956105.1 Propithecus coquereli
TGTGTGTGTGTGTGTGTGTATGTGTGTATGTGAGTGAGAGTGTGTGCCCAATTTCACGTAAATATACTTACTTGAATAGAATTTGTTGACAGATGAAACATTGAAGGATTTTCTTTCCTACAGTCCATTTGGGCACAATCTGGAGCTCTGGCCACATCAAGTTTGTATTTTCTTGTATGACACATAGCTTCAGAGAAGACAAAGTGGAAAATGTATGCATTAGTCATAACGGTAGCCTTTCAACTGAGATAAGTCATTAATGTTTACACAGTAAAAACTAAGCGGAGAGTGCTATCATTTGCCAGTAATGTACACTGCTTGGTTCTAAATATGTCTCTAAAAGGATGTGAAAGTTGTGAATATTTGTCAGCAAGTATCACTGTAGGTTTTGAATTGTATAGAATAATTTCTCTTGCTGTCATTTAATGTGTTAGTTCTATGAAGCTTTAAAAAAATACAAGTGTAAAAGAGGTTGATCTTGGAATGCATGTCTCATGAGCAAATGTTGGATATTTCTTTGTTGACTCGGGGAAAATATAAAAAAGGCTCCAGGCATTTCAGGAACAGAAATCGACTAAGAGGAGTCATTAATTTTGGAATTAGTGACATAATGTCATATAATAATATTTGGATGTTAAGGATTATTTGTTAATAGATAGCACTGTCTGATAATTCATATATCACTGCTTTTTAATCTGTAGCAGGTAGAAATAAAGACAATGCATCTATAAGACAATGAGGCCTTAATATTAGGACATATCATACTATAAAATGAGATAAAATATGTATCTTTTGATATGATACAGTGATGCAATGCACCTACTCCCTGTTAAAGTAAATAAATCTATCAGTTATTTGAGTAGCTGCTTTTGCATCATTTCCTTTTACTGGTACCTTAATTCAAGCTCTAAGCATCTTTCATATGCTCTCCTGAACAGTCTGAAAACTGGCTTCCTACCTCCAGTCCATCACCCCTACAATCCACCTACCACATTGCTCCAGAATAATCTTTTAAAAACTGAAATCTGATTATCTTACTCCCGTAATGAGTACTTTAAACCCTGTCCTTAAGCCTAGAGAATACATTTAAAACTTATTTTAATGGCACTCAAAGTATGCTTTATGATACAACCCCTACCTCTTCTTCAGGCCTCTGTCCTCATGTTTTTCTCTCCATCCTAAGCTCAACCCATGCTAAACCACAGGCATCTCCTAAATGTGAGCCACGGTTTTATTTTCCTGTGCCTTTGCTAGACTTCTTTGTTAGCCTGCTGAGTGTCTCTGCCCCAACCACCAGGTGAGTGCATATAGTTCAATATGTAGTTCAAGAACCACAACTGTCAAGACTTTTTTATTCCCTCAGTGTTCCCAGTTCCCCCACTTACCACTTTGTGGCCCCATTGTACTAGGTACACATTTCTATCCACATAATAGTGAAATTTATTCATCTATGTACTTGTCTGTTAGCCTGTTCTGCGTGAGTGCTCCTTTCAGAACAGGAAATGTGTATTATCTCTCTTGAGTGCTTAGCTCTTAACATTTATTGCTCAATTGATATACTTCATGGTATAAATTAAAAAGAAAAACAAATTCAGCCTAAGGTAATTTAAATAGCAGACCTGTACCTCTCAGTGGCAGGAAGGAAATTCAGATCTAGGTGTGCTTTGATCCAAAACTTGTAGTCTTTAGAAATGCTTTCATCTAAGTTTAGGACTTCAAAATGCTAACAGTTTTGAAAGAGAAAAAAAAATTGTGTGCTGAGAAAATAAAGCAGGGATTTTTCTTTTGTGGTTTTCCTTTTCCTCCCTCATACAGTGCTTAGAGAGTGCACCCAAGCACACTTTTCTAATCACACAAAATTGTGCTCCAAAGACAGTTCTGTTAAAAATATCAATGCAAAATGTCAGGGAAAATGGAGCTGCTGCAGTCAGTCTGCACGGTATAAACTGAAAGATTATGGTAAGAACAATAACAGAAGAAATGATATATGCACTCTACAAAGTGACTTTCATCTCATTTTTTGCTGCCAAACTCCCAAGGCTTGCGCTATAAAACAAAGTTCATTTGCCTACGAGCTCTTCATAATTCGTGCTGAGAATAAGCCATAGAAAGCCACTCCTTTCGTTCATCTCCCGTCTGCTTTATTACTTTGATAAATTGTTTCTAAGACAATTATTCTAATACTCTTTTCAATGTGACTTCCTCCCTCCTTCCAACAAGAGGTAGAGTGTATTCCGCTGCCCTTAAACCTAGACGAGTCTTGTGACTGTGTTTGAGCAGCACAAATGCAGCAGAAATGACAATTGTCCATTGAAGGGCTAGGTGTTAAGAGATCTTGTGCCTTCTGATTTTGGTCTATTGAAACGCGGTCCTGAGCCCAGTCTGCTGGAGGAAAAGAGACCACGTGGAGGAAAATCGAGGCATCCTGACAGCCAATACCAACTGCCAGACACGTAATTGAGGCCTTTGGGAACTTCCAGCCCAGCAGAACCCTTAGCTGAATGCAGTGCACGAGTAAGTTCATGGAAAACAAAAAGAAAAACCTCTTAACTAATTATGGAATCATGATAAACAATAAATTTGTATTTTCGGCCACTAAGTTTTGAGATGCCTTGTTACCCAGCAAATGATGACTAAAACCATGACCTTAATCAATGATTCTACACGTAACAGATCAATGGGAAAAGACTGTCTCTTCTACTGAGTCAATGGTGATTTTAAAACATTAATTTGTTTTTACCCCTCA
>NW_012150842.1:555707-557347 GCF_000956105.1 Propithecus coquereli
CTGTAAATATTAATAGGACAACAGATTGATAGTAAACATAAATGTCATTGAAAAATTGTTCATTTTGTTTATATCAGTTTAGCAACTTGATTATTAGATATAATATTTGGGAAAAGTAAAATATGGAAGATGGAAAACTATTGGCCTAGTTGACATTTCCATTGGTACCTTTGAATCCCAGGAGAACAAAAATACACAAGTGAATTGTTTCTACTAAGCATGTTACTACAAATATACATGGTTGTAGAAATTGTCTGCATGTAGCATTCACTAGATATTGGCTTAACAAGGCACATATTTTCTGGAAATTGTTTCAATCACAAAGCATTTAAGATAAAATTCCATTCTGGGTTAGCTTGATTCAATCTGTATTGATAATATCAAATCTATGGGGCAATATAATGAACTCATCTAGCCAGTAGTTACTGTGTTTTCTAAATGAGTGCTGTCAATTTCTTTTCATCAAGGCAATGTCCTGAGTTGAATTTGACATCATTCTGCATGTTTTCTTCTAAATATTATAAACTACAATTTAAAATAGACTGAGATATAATCAATCAGATCTAAGAAGCTGTTCTTTTAGCTTCCAGCTCTCTTCTTACAACCTCCAGGCAATGTGCAAATGCTCAGCTTGCAAAAGGTGGGTGTTTTATTTCTGACAATGCCTTTTGGTATTTCAGCCACTCAAGAGATGATTAAAAAATTACACTACAGCTGGAATATCATTTTTCAGCTAATACTTTAAAACAGTATGCCACAGGAGGAGCAAATTTAGTAGGGGAAAGTGTAAATATGGGTAATTTTTAAATGAGTTTTCCATATAGTTAGCAATTTGCATGAATCAACAGAATTCCTCATTTATCTGCAATGAATTTTGTCATGCTCAGGGTCCCTAGTGGGATGGCTCAAAGGCTGCTATCACCAAAAGTAAAAAAACAAAAATAAAAAAATTTCCATACTTGTAAATTAACTGAACTTATCAAAACTTGCAAAACTTCTTGCTCTCTCCTTTAAACCCATAAATAAATCATAAATTTCTCTTTTTTAATTTTATTCATACCTCTACCTTGGTCAAACTGGTTTTTTGGAAGAAGTACTTCTAAAAGGTAATCCTTACTCAATTCAAATGAGCAGCAAAAGTAGTGTTAGAAAAAAATCTCCCACTACCCAAAATACTTAGTAACCCCAAATACTTAAGAACTCAAAATACTTAAGAACTCATAATATTTAAGAAGCCAAAATCTATAGGCTAAACTGGTGCTAATGATATCAAATCCTACAAATCAACCAAAATCTTTACAGATTGTCATCAGACACTAACAGAAAGGCCCCATAACCCTCCCTGAACCTCACACCTGCTGCGGATCTCTCTATGGTGCAGCCTCTTTGCCCAACTGTCACCTTTAACATCCGGTGTCTTGAGATGTGTGTTGCTAGAAAAGGGAAATTGCAACTCCCCTTTCTGAACACAAAGTAAAATAGAGTCCCCTTTTCTGTATATCTTTTCTTGTTGTAATTTAGTTCTTTACTTTTCCCATCGTTTAAACTGAAAGTTTGAATTTCAGTGACATCTTAGTCCTCCTATCTTCGCTTTCACTTTAATGGCTCTAGTGTTGGTCCCAACAACAGAGTGTGGGACC
>NW_012150842.1:557397-559721 GCF_000956105.1 Propithecus coquereli
TTTTTCATCGATTTTTTCCCCCTGTTGTTTTCCTATTTTCAATTTTGTTGATTTCTGCCTCTTATTAATGCCTTCCTTCTGTCTGCTTCGGGTATGTTTTGCTCTTTTGCCAGTTCCTTCAGGCAGGAATTTAGGTTATTGATGTTAAACTGTTTTTTTTCTGGTTTCCAATGTAAGCATTTAGTGATTAAATGTAATTTAAAGCTTGAAAATTGTTTAAAAAATTTTAGACTTGTTAGCAGTATTTGTCTACAGCAAGGTTTGGCAAACTTTTTCTATAAAGCAACAGAGAATAAATATTTTAGGCTTTGTGGTCCATAATTCTCTGTTTCAATTACTCAACTATTCCTCTGTAGTAAAAACACTGCCATGAACAATACATATATGAATGGGTATAACATGCTGCAATGTAACTTTATTCATACAGACACATGAGGGATTGGATTTGGCTGATGGAAGGTATTTGTGGACCTGTGATCTAAAGGATGAGCAGAAGGAGACATTATCATGTACACATATTCTCTAACAAATTGGGTCATGCTCATTTGATATGACTTTGGAGACTCTCAAATTATTCTATTTAAAAGGTAAAATATTTAAATAATTACTCTATCATGTGATTTAAAGACAGAAAACAGCACTGCTTCAATTAGTACTCTTAATGATACAAATTCTCTAAAACATAATCCCTGTGGGTTCATTTATCACCACATGAGAAAATCTCAAATAGAGTATAATTTTAGTGATTACAGGAACCCTAAATTCTTAGAGAGAATTTCACCAATGTGTCCTCAGCAACAAACAGATGCTTAATTAATATTGACTTAATAAATTAATTAACAACGTTTCTATTACTTATTTTTTAGGCAATAATTTCATGTCAGGTTGGTATTTCCATTAAGAGATCATAAATGGATTTTAGGATTACAGATTATTAATCAGGTTTTCCAAATTTAAAAAAGAGAAGTCACTTACTGAAATAATCAGTTAAATTATTCAGTGTTTGACACAGGGTAAAATATTAATATAAGATTGCCTGAATATATATTTTATAACAAAATATGCATGCATTCCATTTCCAAACTTTTTGCTTCTAAAAATTTAATAAAGACTATCACATGAACTAGTTATTTATTTTTAAATGAATTCTCTAATGTAAATTGGCAATTTACCTTCTTTTTAGAAGACTATGGATATTTTTATTAGTTATTTGAGGATCATAAAGCTTAAATATAATTTTCAGGAGTATAGTAAATTTAAATAATCAAGAGAAAAACCAGATATACTGCTTGCTAGTATATGCTCTTCCTACTGGCAATCAGTATTTGGAAATCAAGAAAGAGATATTACAGAAATACTTAGAAAATAATGAGGTTGTGGAATTGAGATAAGGAGAATAGCAGAACTCTTATGTCCAAAGTTTTTTTCATACTTATTTTTGGAAATGTCAATGCAAAGAAAGGTTAATAAGATAAACTCTGAAAAGTAACCTTCAGATTTAGCAATGGAATGTTTATTAATGACCCTGCTGAGAGCAGTGTAAACAACAATATTAGAACAAAGCTTTCACTGAGTTTAGGAATTTGTATGAAGTTGAGTATTGGCAATATCAGTATTATGAAGACTATTTTTATTAAAATGGGGATTGGCTGGGAAGGAATTAGGACTTTAGGGGCTGTAAGTGAGCTTATACTGAAGGGAAGGAGCCAATGAAGATAAAGACAGGGAAGAGACAGGCATTAAAGACAAGCACATGGGGGTGGGAAGTGGAGGAAAATATAATTAATAGATGGAAAAATGCTCGTGGTATTTCCATGGTGTGCTGGAACTGGCTCCCAATGACTCTGGAGAACCTGTTGTTAACATTTCAGGAAATTTGCAAGACAGTTTCTATTTCACGTTAGTAGCCAGAGCAGGAGTATTTTACATCATGGAAACTGGAAAATAGTACACATCAGGATTTGTGTTTTGCCCTCACTTCCAGCGTGCCAGTTTTAAACATTTCCCAGTACACGACTGATTATAAGACTTAGATCATAGAAACATTATTAGTCAAAGACATCCACCATGTTATCCAGGAATAACTATTTGATTTTACAATGGCAAATCTCTACATTTTGTAAACAAACTTGTAACATTTTATCTTTAAAAGAACACCCTAACTGATTTTTATGTATCAAACATAAATCACATTAAGTGCTGGAGGTGGGAGGAAACTATCTTATTATTACTCAAATTGATACATGTGGCTCGGGGTAACATTTCTTATGAAAGCATCATGAGGAAACACTACTGCATTTTCTTTTTTGGGGGGACAGAATCTG
>NW_012150842.1:572976-575581 GCF_000956105.1 Propithecus coquereli
TTCACTTTCAGATAACATAAAAATTAGATAGTTGACTTATACACACTCACACACACAGGAATTATATTGACCATATGGGATATTCAGGAGAGATCTGAAAATTTTATGACTCTGAGTATTACCTATGAGCCTGGCATTCTTTGATTTTTTTTAACTCTTCTTTAAACAGGAAATTCATTGTTTGATATTTTTTCCTTTGGTTTATTTTAGTGTATCTTTTAGCTACTGATACATCTTTTGAAGAAACAATTTCCTAAATGATTAGAACTAATGTATAGAAATACAATCATCTTTTTTGATCATCTGTCTAGCAACCATGAAGACTTATTGCCAATTATATCAGTTTTTGCTTTTATCCTTTGGTCTTTTAGGAGCAGTATCATCATCCCAAGAGAGTTCGGGTTATTGTCTTGATAAAAATGACCTGATGTGTTACTTGGGAAATGCATAAAACCCAGGTGGAAACCACATTAGACTCATTAAACATTTGTGGAAGTCCATATTTCAGATGAGGTTGGTTTCTCATATGTTAATGTTAAGACTTCTAGATAATAATTCTTTTGTGAACTCTTGCCATTTTTATTACTTAAATTGGGAGATAGAATTCTGCTTTCTGCATTCCAGGTTAAGCTAACTTTCTTCAGTATTCCCTGAATCACACATTGTTATTATTATCGTCATTTATTTTCTTGCTAGGTTACAGCTCTTGCTGATATTTAAATGAAATCAAATTGTATTTTGTAGATTTTATTCTGAATTTACAATATTAAAGTCATATAAATGATGCTATAATATGAAATCTAAAATTTATTTTGTTTTAAATTTTACTCCTTTTTCAGAAATTATTTTGGTATATGTAAACTTTTTAAAGTAGCTAGCCATGTAATTCTAATCCGATCCTTTATCCACTGATAAGAGCATTTTTTACAGTTGCACTTGCTATTTTACTGCTTCTACATTTGTAAGTTTTGCTTATTTTTTCATTTCAGTGTTAATTCTATTTGTATCTCCTTGAAAGTGACTTTCATGTATTAAGGCAGCATCTACAAAACTGTAATTTTGAAAAACTATTATTTAATTTCAAAATATTAAGGGGGACAAATGTTTTTGTTACACGGACACCTTTTATGATGCTTAAATCGGGGCTTTTAGTGTGCCCATCACCTGAATCGTGTTCATTATACCTGAGAGGTAGATTTTTACCTCTCCTCTCCTCCCCCTCCTCCCTTTGTGATTTCCAATGACCTTGACATCTATTTGTGCCCACGTGTACCCATTGATTAGCTTCCAATTCTTAGAGAGTAATAGAAGCTACTCGGTTTTCCTAGAATAGATTACTTCATTGAGAAATGTTTTTTGAGGAGTTTGGCTATTAAATTTTCCTTAGGAGAGATAATAAAATATTAATTTTGAAAACATACTACTAACATGGTTTATCACAGGCCACAATCCTGAAAACATGGTATTAAGGACTTTCATCTTTTTTGTCTATTTGTATATTTTAAATGTCATTTAAAAATATTTACTACACACAAAAAGTGGTGT
The DNA here is from genome assembly GCF_000956105.1 of Propithecus coquereli. Classification (NCBI taxonomy): domain Eukaryota; kingdom Metazoa; phylum Chordata; class Mammalia; order Primates; family Indriidae; genus Propithecus; species Propithecus coquereli. The sequence goes on from NW_012150842.1 coordinate 574,522, forward strand.
TATTTTACTGCAATGCTATTATCTCATGTAATCAGATACCTATTCATGTGTGTGTACTATAGTATTTTTTTTATTTCAAAATATTAAAGGCATACAAATGTGTTCAGTTACATGGATCATTTTGTAACCTGAGTCCTAGCTATAGGTGTTCCCATCACCCAAACAGTGTTCATAATATCCATTAATTTGGTTTACTTCCCCTCCCTGTACTGTACTATTTAATAATTGCAGCTTTAAAACCTACTTTTAATTTTTTTATTTGGTAATAATTATATACTCACAAAAATTTGGAAAAATAATACATAAAGTACTGTGTACCTTTTACCCAATATTGACATCTTATATAACTATAGTATAATATCAAACTTTTGGCCATTTTTTCTTTAAATATTTTTGTTATGTCTTGTACTCTTTTCCCACTCCTTCTGGGACTAATATGATAATATGGGTTTGATATTTTTGATCGTCCTATAGATTACTGAGTTCATCATTTTGTCACTCAATTTTCCCTCTTTTGCTCAGATTTGGGTATCTCTATTGACACTTTTCTCTATCATCTCTAATTTATTTTTGAATCCATCCATTTGTTTTTATTTCGGTAATTTTACTTTTTGGTTCTATAAGTTCCCTTTGATTATTTTTCATATCTTCTATTTGCCTTAAAGTCTTTATCAGATAATTCTGAGCTATATCAGTATTGGCGTATTTTGAGTATTTTTTTATTCAAATTGTTGTCTAGGTGTTTTGTATGATGACTGCTTTTTTATTGTATCCTAGACATGTGGGGTATTAAGTTGTGAGGCTCAGGATGCTATTTATCCTTTTTTAGCCAGCAAGCACTATGTTTAGGTTAGCAAAAGGCCTTGTTGAGGATTTATGTTAAGCTCACTACGGCCCATTCATACCACCCAATAAAATCGAAGCACGCACTGGTATCACATCATTGTTCCTGATAAAAAGTGGAAGTTTGGCTTCCATTGGGTTTTACTATATGACATAAAATTGCATTCAAATATTTGTCTCAGTTTAGATACCTTAAGGAGATACAAGTAGAAGTACC
>NW_012150842.1:575631-577281 GCF_000956105.1 Propithecus coquereli
TAAAATGTTATTAAAAATTTATCTATGCATTTTAATTTTAGAGTCTTAAAAAAAGACCACTATTTAACATGCCCTCTAATAGAAAACAATAGGATAGAAGGCAGCCTGCTAATTAAATAGATTATTATTTTTAACAATGGTAATACTAAGCATTTCTTCTGAAAGTTAAATCTATAGAGTTTATAAAAGTCTTAATTGTAAATGAAGCTATATAATAACAAAGTGAGCATTGATGCCGTACATATTTAAAATTACATGAAATAAAACCATTTCTGAAATTATAACATCATTTTCTGTAAGGTTCATGGCTGACTGATAAGAATAAATACCATCTCACAGGATTCTATTTTGAATCAATACAGCAAAGTAGAAAACTGGTTTTGTCATCAGCATTATTGATATTATTGGTCTATTTGCATTGTCTTAGGAGTAGCATAAGTCCTTTCTTTATTACCAGCAATTTAGAACGAGAACTGATAGTCCAACTTTAGAGGTTAACATGATTCTAATAACGTGAGAAGCTTTTGAAAGCCATTGGAAATCTACTTATTTTGTAATCGATGAAGAACAAAGTAGTCCATTTTAAGGTTTTTCTTTAAGCATACATTTCTAGACACATAAATATTTGAATTAGAAACATCAGAAATGTGCGCTCATCTAATCCAAAAAATATAGCAATAGTGTGGTCTCCTATAGAAAGTAATTTTTTTCAAAATTTCCATAAATGAGGTTAAATTTTTTATTTAACACATTAGAATTTTCATAAATTGGGAAGATTTTCTTAAATATCATCTAAGTAATCTCTTTTGCTCTAAATGCTGAGAAAAGTCTACTTTTATTTATTTATTTGTTGTTTTTTATATTGTTTATTAGCACAGTAACAAATGCAGACTTCAGTAGCCCACAAGGGATAGCCAATCCACTGGGCAACGCCTGTCCCACGCCTCCCGGTGACAGTGTAAGGGATTTCTCTACGGGCTTTCACAAGCCCTGATTCAAAGCTTTACTCTTTTAACAATAAAGCAGATTGTCATATAAAATAAAATACATTAATACTCATTTCCTACACGTTGTATTATAGCCACAGGTCCATTTCGTATTTATATATATGAGATGAGTCTCTAAAGACTCTGTTAAATATCAATGTCCCCTTAAAGAAGGGAAAACAAATTCCCTTTTTTTAAAATAAGAACATATGTAGTCTTAGAAGGACTTTACATAAATAGCCATGTGTGTGACCTACACAAAATTAAGCTGTTTTAAATTTACAGACTACAAGCCACTGAACCCAAATATCTCAATGTACATTCACTTCTGTGCTACATCTCAGCTAATATTGCAGAACTAATGACAGTTTTTTGATGTATTGGGTTATTTCTTCTAAGTTGTTGAATTTATGAGCACGAAGTTGCTCATCGTTTTCCCTTTTAAACTTTTTATGGCTAAAGGATCAGTATTGGTATCTGCTATTTAATTCTTTATATTGGTGATATGTTCTTCTTTCTTTTCATTTTTTTTTTTTAGTTTTGCTAGAGGTTTATAAATTTTATTGATTTTTTACAAAGAGCCAGTTTTGAATTTTTTCATCGATTTTTTCCCCCTGTTGTTTTCCTATTTTCAATTTTGTTGATTTCTGCCTCTTATTAATGC
>NW_012150842.1:589232-591133 GCF_000956105.1 Propithecus coquereli
AAGGAATGAAAATATATCATATAGGTTTTTCTTAATGTTTAGATGAGATACTGTAGGTGAAGCACTTGTAGGCATCATTTACATGTAAATATGGGAGCTATTACCTTTTCCCCTCTAGGCTCTATTTCGCACTAACATAGACATTCCAATCTTTCACATACCAGCCACAAACACATACTCGCCCACTGTATATTCCATGAGAAATTTGTTACTTTCACATTTTATTTCAATTGTAATGGGTGGCTGTGATTAAAGATTAAAAAAGTGTGTTTCAGTTCAGTTATGCTATTCAAATCCCCGTGTCTCGTACAAGTTTCTCTGCTTAATTGAAGTCACAGGTTCTGAATTGAATCCAAAAAGCCTCCCATTAAATTAGATATATTATGTTTAGATATCTTGGTGTTCTTGTCTTTTCTGGTTGGTTAAGATGTCTCAGTGATATATTTTGAGAATAAAATATAGTTAGAAAGCAAAAAAGAAAAAAAAGTTTATTTAATAAACCAAGGAAGCAATATTCATACCTATGAATATATATCCTTTTAATTTGTATCATTTGCTGAACAAAATTTCTTATTTTAACATAATCAAATTTTTAAGTCTTCATGTTTAATCCTGGAGTAAATTTTTACATATGGTGTGATGGATGGATTCAATTTTTTTATGTGAAAAATCATGTAAACTATGAAGCTAATTGTCTGTACATCATTTATTGAATATTCAATTTTTACCCAGTTATCTGTAAATCTACCTGCAAATTCCAAATGTTTTGATCATTTTCTCAGCACTCTATTCTGCTCCATTGATCTCTATCTTTATCCCTGCACCAATGTCTTCACTGTCTTAAATATTAAAAAATTACAATAATCTTGATCTCTGCTAAGGCGAGTGGCCTACTTGTTCAAAATCGTCTTGGCTCTTATTTTTGGCCCATTCACTTTCAGATAACATAAAAATTAGATAGTTGACTTATACACACTCACACACACAGGAATTATATTGACCATATGGGATATTCAGGAGAGATCTGAAAATTTTATGACTCTGAGTATTACCTATGAGCCTGGCATTCTTTGATTTTTTTTAACTCTTCTTTAAACAGGAAATTCATTGTTTGATATTTTTTCCTTTGGTTTATTTTAGTGTATCTTTTAGCTACTGATACATCTTTTGAAGAAACAATTTCCTAAATGATTAGAACTAATGTATAGAAATACAATCATCTTTTTTGATCATCTGTCTAGCAACCATGAAGACTTATTGCCAATTATATCAGTTTTTGCTTTTATCCTTTGGTCTTTTAGGAGCAGTATCATCATCCCAAGAGAGTTCGGGTTATTGTCTTGATAAAAATGACCTGATGTGTTACTTGGGAAATGCATAAAACCCAGGTGGAAACCACATTAGACTCATTAAACATTTGTGGAAGTCCATATTTCAGATGAGGTTGGTTTCTCATATGTTAATGTTAAGACTTCTAGATAATAATTCTTTTGTGAACTCTTGCCATTTTTATTACTTAAATTGGGAGATAGAATTCTGCTTTCTGCATTCCAGGTTAAGCTAACTTTCTTCAGTATTCCCTGAATCACACATTGTTATTATTATCGTCATTTATTTTCTTGCTAGGTTACAGCTCTTGCTGATATTTAAATGAAATCAAATTGTATTTTGTAGATTTTATTCTGAATTTACAATATTAAAGTCATATAAATGATGCTATAATATGAAATCTAAAATTTATTTTGTTTTAAATTTTACTCCTTTTTCAGAAATTATTTTGGTATATGTAAACTTTTTAAAGTAGCTAGCCATGTAATTCTAATCCGATCCTTTATCCACTGATAAGAGCATTTTTTACAGTTGCACTTGCTATTTTACTGCTTCTACATTTGTAAGTTTTG
>NW_012150842.1:594198-596919 GCF_000956105.1 Propithecus coquereli
TGCTTAATCACCAATGCAGCAGATATTTGAAGAGCTGCATTGCCAAATTTACTTTGTAATTTTAATTACCTTTTTCTTTTTGACTTTCTAATTAAATTTGTTCTTGTTAGTTTTGATGCTTTAGCATTGGTAGAAAACTAATTTTGTTGGCAAGACACAATAATAGCTTCATCAGAAATGATCATTTTCAATATGAGAGAGAGAAGAGATAGAGTACTATAAATATTATTACTCTGTTTAAAATATTGGAGTTATTTTAAAAAGTTATGTCCATGTAATAAAAACAGATCTTGAAAAGGAGCTATCAATATTTGCCACCTAAGTATGTCAGTTTTATTGCATATTTTTTGCATGATTATATACTGTGGAATTTGAGTAGTTTCATGAGGTATTTGATAAAAGGTAGATTTTATAAGGAAACTTTATATTTGGGCACTTGGTCATTGTCAAAAGGTAAATAATTATTCATTATTGCAATTAAACAGAACTTGCTATTTAAAAAATTAAGATGCTAAGAACATAAAGTAATTTTCTATTTCCTTTTACTTAAAACTAATGTTCTTCAGCTATTTCTTCTGTTATGTCACATTGTTCATGTCAAAATTCTCAATATTCCTCAGGATTAAGTTCATTACTTACTTTATAATATTTTCTACCTACTATCACCCTGATGACCACTATTCAATAGAGTATACATCTTTTAATGTTTGTTTAGTAGCTCATTCTAATACCTCCTTGATCCAAAGTTGTTTGACTTTTTCTATATGGGTTGCTGAAGCCATTTAATTGAGTGAGTAATTTTCTAAAGTCAAACATACTTCCTTCTCAGTCCAGTCGGTTTCCAAATGTATTCTAAAATTTTGGAACTTAAACCCATACCCCTAAATTATTTTCTCACCTTGACGAATCATCATTCACACAAGCCTGCTTTTCCTTTAATTCTATCAACGAACCTACAAATTCTTTGTTGCACAAACTAGCTGTCATAGGAGGATTAGTGTTTGCTATTATATATATTGACTATAATTAGTCATTCTCCATTCATTCCCAACAGAAATGACCTTCTCCCATGTACCACATATTCCCAGTGACTGAGACGGTGACAATAGACCATTTTTCAGTAAATTCTGGATTTCGTCTGTTTTGTGGACAGGATCGTATCTCAGATATTATGGAATAAATCTTTACAGACACAGACTTCCAGGTACCATTATGTGATGCTGCCCATCTATCCCCTCGCTCCCAGTAAAGATGACAAAGTGTTGTTTCTTTTTATGTCCAATCTAACCAATTACACCACAGAAAACATACATTCTTTAAAAATCCATGGTATTAGAGATATTAAAGGACAATATTAAAGCCCACACTGTCCAGTCACGTCCTGCTGTAGTTTGAGGTTGCTGTTTCTCTACAAGCTCGTTTCACAGGGACTACCCAGCAGTCCTTCCCGGGTGAGCGCACAAGCCCTCTTGGTGCGTTGCTGGTGGTGCCTGCACTCCGCTGGTGCCCGTGCTCAGTTCCTCCGCTCATTCTGAATTGCCTTGTCTCTCCAGGCTTCTCTACAGTTGCAGCTTGTTTCCTAGAAGACAGTTCTCTCGAGTGTCCCTTTTTGGGTTAACAAATATTATACCTCCCGATGGCAAGTTTCTAGGAATATTTTGTCCTGATTCATTAGCCACAGACAAACTCCTGTCATACCTGCAGTATGTTTGCCAAAGTGGACCCCGTGCTCATCGTGCCACCACGTGGATTGTTGCCATTGCACATGGATGGAATATGTGCAATTGGGAAAATGGTCAACTCCGAACATTGATGTTCCACGAGACTGCCAATTGGTACATTACACCTTCAAATGTAGTTGCGTCAGGGAGTAGCATGACACTTCCCGGGGGCTGTTTCTTTTCTACCTTAACTCACTCTTTTCTGAAACACAATAATATTCACTTATAATTTGGGCAGCTATAATCTCTGGCTGTAACAAAAAGATGGAAAGCTGGTTAAAGCTGGTTAAGTAAAAAAAAAAAAAAAAAAGAATGAAATTGCATACAAACTGGTAAACCTCAATTTACTTATAAACCCCATTTAATTATTTTATGTAGTGTATTAAACTTAAGATAAAGAGATAAAATATGATGAGTACCTACTATGTTTTATATTCATTGTATCTAAACTTTAACAACAAAACACAAAGCAAAAAAGTACGACATACATTACATATTTTAACTATGAAGAAATTGATGCTCAGAAAAATTAATTTGTCCTAAACCATACAATTGATGACTGGTGTACTTCAAGTGTGTCTTAATTCAAGACAAAACAACAATCTCTCAGAAGTACTTTACTAGTTTTTAAGGAAATATTTATTTGATTTTGACAGTAAATAGCTATTGACAAAGCCATTTTGGAATAAAATATATTTGAATTTTCAAAAGAAAAAGGCCTACATTAAGTGTTTCTAATGATAGCAGAACTTTGAATTCAATTTATGTTTGAAAATAAAAATTAATAAAACATAATTTCTACATGGAAAGGATAGACACTTACCCAGGAAAATGAACTTACATTTTCATTTATTTTCATATAAACACCTTGTAAGAAATCAGATCCACTTGTTATAAATTATGTGTATTCAGCATTAAAAAATTAAAATCATTCATGTTCTGGAAGTAGCAATATTATATTCTATTATTAAATTATCGTAAACAAATTCCTAGTTTATAA
>NW_012150842.1:598991-600148 GCF_000956105.1 Propithecus coquereli
TGAGTATGTTACCTTACACGATGAAAACGACTTCGTAGTGATTAAATTAAGAATCTTTCCCTGGGGAGAATGTCATGGATTATTCTTCTAGGTCTAATGTTATCGCAAGGGTTCCTGTGAGAGCAGGGCAAAAAAGTCATAGACATGAAAGGCAGGCAATGTGAGGATGGAAGCAGAGGTCAGAGAGGATAAAAAATACTATGCTACTGGCTATAAAGATGGAGGAAAGAGACACATCCTTTGGAGGATGGAGGAATGTAAGCAGTCCCTTGAAGCTAAAAAAGACAAGGAAATATTATAGATTCTTCCCTAGAGCCTCCAGAAAGAAATGCAGCCCTGCTGATTCAGTGATTTTAGCCCAGTGAAATGGATTTCAAACTTTTGATCTTCAGAACTGTTAGACAGTAAATTTGCATTGTCTTAAGCCACTAGGTTTGTGGTAATTTGTTTTAACAGCAAGAGAAAACTAGTATCTATCATATGCACAAAAGTATATATATGCACACAATCTGAGGAAAAACAACACCATAGTACATCATCAGTATTCTATTTGAAATTCTCATTAGCTCCTTTCCACCCAGAAATTAACACTTCCCTGAATTCTATCACTCATTTTTTGTAATCATTTTTAACATATATGCTTGCATGCTATGTTGTTTAATTTCACCTATGTTTACATTCATATAAATGGAAACATAGTATATTATTCTGAGTCCTCCTTTTCCCCCTGTACACTGCTGGTGGGCCTTCAAACTAGTACAACCTCTGTGGAAAACAGCATGGAGATACCTCAAAGAACTAAAAATAGAACTACCATTTGATCCAGCAATCCCACTACTGGGTATCTACCCAAAGGAAAAAAAGACGTTCTATAAAAAAGACACCTGCACTCAAATGTTATAGCAGCACAATTCGAAGATGTGGAAACAACCCAAGTGCCCATCAATACATGAGAAGATTAATAAAATGCGGTATATGTGTACCATGGAGTACTACTCAGACATTAAAAAAAAAAAAATGGTGATCTACCTATCATATTATCCTGGAGTTGGAGCCCATTCTTCTAAGTGAAGTATCACAAGAATGGAAAACACACACCACATGTACTCACCATTAAATTGGTACTAACTGATCAACACTTTCGTGCACGTATGGGA
>NW_012150842.1:610847-623912 GCF_000956105.1 Propithecus coquereli
TATGTTTGCCAAAGTGGACCCCGTGCTCATCGTGCCACCACGTGGATTGTTGCCATTGCACATGGATGGAATATGTGCAATTGGGAAAATGGTCAGAAACTCCAAATATTGGATGTTCCACGAGACTGCCAATTGGTACATTACACCTTCAAATGTAGTTGCGTCAGGGAGTAGCATGACACTTCCCGGGGGCTAGGTCTGTGTACCTCTGGAGAAGAGTGGTCTGTAACAGTGGGCGTCAGTCCTCAGCGAACCAGAGCGCCTGCTTTGCCTCAGCCGGAGAGAAGCACGGTGCTTGGAACACGCAGTGGGCCATGTGGAAAGGACACTGTCATTGGCCCTGTGGGGAGTAGAGCAACCTGCTTGTGTACACGATGGCCTTTTTCCCATGATATATTCTTTTTTAAAATGTATTTAAAGGAGCCAAAGTCTTTATTTAAATTCAATTGTAGGCATTAAGTACTTAATGAACATTATTTATTTTTTATTTTTAGAATACTGAGCATATCAGGATATTGAAAAGAGAGGCAGTGGGAATCAAAAATACCCATCAACAATTTGCTTAATCAAAATAATGATCCCCTGTTAAATTCTGGACTTTAATCTCACTTAATTCTTAAATCCAGGGAGGCTGGGCCAATTCTAAAGGTTTCTGCTTATCACAGCCAATTAAAACAAGTTAAAGTCAATATGTTCACGAAAAACACAAAAGCAGCATGCCCCACTTACGTATGATGTCTGAGATAGTAATATCCATACCATTTATAAACTCAAGTCAAAGCTACTTGACCACCAAATAATCTTCCAGTCACACTTCCAATTTTTAGTATCACCTGTTCATTCTTTTCCCCATCACAGCTTTTCCATGTGCAAACAGGTTCATGTTAGAGCATTTTCAGACCCAATCTCTATTTTATTTCAAAGAAATTACTGTACATTGGGCCTCTGGTTTTAGTAGCTACGTAGCTGAGGGTCAGATCAGTTGCTGCCTCCTTGTTACTTTCACAGCTGATGCATCCGAATCTGGGAACCACTCCCATCATGGAACCTATCGTTTCTGTGTCCTGACATTAAATTCAGTGTTTCCCGCTGGTATTCACAGAGCCAGATTAAGGTTACTTTGACCCTAGCCACATTCCATTTATGGGAAGGGGAGCAATGGGGTAGTTATTGCTCCCAGGGTAGCCGTGACAAGTCCTGAACTTTACCCACTGCCACTAATCAGATGTTATCATCTCTGAAGCATCTGAGTATAGGAAGCTTCACCCAGATGGAGATTGACTGTCCACCCAAGTAATCACTGCATTCTGAGATATCTGAAATGTATATTTTAGCCCCTGACCATTAATTCTAAGAACGCATTTCAATAATCAGTTACCAGGCTTCTGATGAAATTATTCTGTAAAATGCCAAAGTTCTTTACCAAAAGTGATGATTATTAATAATACATATGCTCAGCATTTATTTAACTTGCTTTGGACAACAACTACCTCTCTAGTCTTTCAGAAATCAGTAGCGTTTGTTTGTTACTTTATGAGTGAATGCAATACCTTTCCAGACATTCTGGAGACGAAGGCCTTCAGGTAATAGGCAATTGTCTTTTCTGCTCTTCTCCTGCTTGCATTTTCTGTTTTAAGGCCTCATTTTCTCCAGTGCCAGGAGCAACAGGTAGGGAAGGAGATTTTTCACTCTCTTCTCTGACTTCTATGAGCAATTAATACACTTAGCCAATTCTCTCAGATTCTAAATCTTTTTCTTCCATATTCCATTCGGAAGCTATTCATCATAATTAACATCAACGTTTCGCCGCTTCATATAAAGTATGAATAGGCAGCCATCCTGGCATTAACTCCACAATGCATTTTTCCATCTCCAACTGTATCTTGCTAAAAAGTGCCTTAGTTATCAGCATTTGTGCAACTGATAAATAAGACTTATCACTGCACAAATCTACGCTAACACAAAGAAACCAGATTATCACGTAAGACTCACATAAGGCAAGTTGCACCTCTTCTGTTGCTCAAGCCACAGACTTTGACATCATCTTCAATTTTATTCTTCCTCTCAAACCCTCTCATCTCCATCTTTAAAACATATCTGATGCAGAGTCGGAACAGTCTGAACATCTCTTACCCTGTCTACTGTTACCACGCCAGTCCAAGTCACCATAATTTTTATTGCAATAGTATCATAATTTATCTCTGTGCTATTCCCACCTACTTTTATGTTCTCTATTCTGAACACGGCAGCCAAGGATGTATTTAACAAAATGAGTTCATGTTAATTTTTTGATCACACTTTCCAAGTTCCTCAAAATGAAAGCAGAAGTTCTTACCATGGCTCCCCTCGCCTTCCACGACCAGGTCTCTTACTACTTCTTCCCTTCATGCCATCTCCTGTGACAAGTTGTTTCCAGTCTGCTCCAGTCTGGCTAATCTCCTTGCAATTATTAAGAAATCCTCTCCAACACACATTCATGCCCAGATGCACACTCAGCTCAGAGCCTTTGTGAGTGTTCTTCTCTCTCTCAAAATGATCTTTCCTAAGAGACACACGGGGCTCTTGCCTCTCTGCCTTCATGTCTGTTCAAGTCTCTCCCCTAGAAATTTTTATCTGAATGAGTAGCCACTTCCTCCCCTCCACGCCAGCTGCTGGATTGTCATCTACAGCACTTCTCACCATCTGACCACCGTGCAGCTACTGATTCATTCATTTATTGCCTACTCCAATTCATTAAAATGCAAAAGCTCCGAAACCAGAGACTTTGTTTTGCCCCTAAAACTCTATTGCAGATATTAGGCATTAGGAGAGATATTAACAAATCAAATATTTGTTGAGGAAATGAATCAATGCTTGCATGAATGCATGGATGAATCAATAAATAAATGATTTTTGGAAGTAGCTTCTGATATTAACATTCTCAAATATCTTCCCACATGATTAACTGAAAGACAAATAATGTAAACTTGACTACTGCAAGTATGTGTTCTTCCTGTTTTTCCAAACACAAACAATAATTTTAAAATTCTATTTGTATAATATTTAACGCTAATATTTATTTTAGAAGATTGTTTGGCCTGTCAGTTTAGAAGAATGAATATATATATGTATACATGAAATCTAATATTTTAGTGAGTTTACTTAAGTTCTCTATTTTTCAAGATAAACTTTTCTCAAAAAGCCCATTGAACCTTTTTTCCTGAAGTATATATAGAAAAATACTTATAATATATGCAGGTAGTAAAGGATTTCTTTTTAAAAAATGGCAGTACAAGGTATTAAAAATGGATTAACAAATGTGCCAATATTAAAATTAAAATCTCCTGTATGTCAAATGTCAACTAACATGGAAAACAAACTCAAGCCACAGTCTAAGAGAAGATATTTTTAAACTTTAGGTAATGCTACAACAATGTCTGTAATACTGGGAAAGATCAAAACATCCTCTTTCTCAGTACAGGAATGGATGAACTGTGGCTTATACAACACTGCTGGTAAAAATGAAATTGAGCAAGAAGTGAAAAAGTACATAAATCTCAAAATAACATTAGCTTAAAAAAGTTACAAAAGTATATGCATGTATGATACCACTTATGTAATTTAAAATGCAGAACAACAGCATATATTATATAAGTTTGCGTGGAAATCATACATAATAGTTATGTCGAGAGAGGGAAAAATAAGAAATTCAGAATGAAGCTTTAAAAGTCTCTGTAATTTTTTTAAAAGAACAAACTAGCAGAAATTTTAACAAATTTTGTCTCTCTGAATGAGTATATGGGTATCTCTTTCTGAATCTCTGTATCTTACCCCCAAAATTTAAAACAATCTCAAACTTAGAAAAATACAGTTCAAATAATGTTTTCTTTCCTAATCTATTTGAAAATGAAGCCTCATAAATCATAAATATTCTCATATTTCTTCTAAACACATTCTTCAATATAACCATCAAAATAAGAAAATTAACTGATACATGACTGCTATTTAACATTTAGCCTCCATTGAAATTTTAAAATTTCCTAACATTTTTTCATTCAGAAAGATCCAGTTTAGAATCTCACATTGCATTTAGCTATCATTTTAATTTCTTCAATCTAGATCATGTCTTCATTTTTTCCTTTACTTTCATGACACTTTTCATAATTACAGGTCAGCTATTTTGCAGTGTTTTGTGGAGTATTCATTTTTAACTAAGTTAAAAACAAAATCTTCTCCCAACCCAGAAAACTTCTCCACAAAACTAGAAGGGAAAAGTATAGTTTTAGTTTTATTACTAAGTAAGCATTAAACCCAAGTGTGATTTGAATCACAGGAAATCTGCTAAGAGATTGCAAAAACAGAAGGAAATCTCACCCTTTTATATAGCAAGCAGAAACAACCATTACATGCATGTTCTCCTATAAACAATAACTAGTCCTCAAGTAAGAGGCCTTGTCAGCACCGTTTGTCACACATAGTTCATCCCCAATTCACTTGATAGTTGGTATAACCATCTGGGTCTACTAACTGGCTTTATTTAAAGGAAAGATGAACTTGTCACATCTGTATTCGAGAAGGTGGTTTTACAACTTGCAGTGAGGTGCCCACTCACCAAAGCGAGGCTGCTTGCCTCCCACAGAAACTGAGAGATACGTGTTATCTTCCTTGATGATGATATTTCAAATAGATGGTTCCCAGGTCTTTAAGAAAGACATTCCTGACTCTGTAAAGCTGGCAACAGGCTTATTAAGTTTTTAAAAGGTTTACATATGTTTCAGAGACAAAGAAATTAGAAGTTTTCCAAAGTAAATGTTCTAGGAAAAGGGAAGGAGTTTCTTCCCTTATTTTCAATAGAGAGCTTTTTCCTTTTTCTGTTTTGATTTGTATTTACCCTCGTAAGTGTCACTCAATTTGGATGTGTTTATTGGTTTCCTTATGATTAGACTCAGATTCTACACCTTTGGCAGGAATAATGAAGAAGTAGTTTTGGTTTTTTCACTTCATCCTATCTGTTGGTATCTGATTTCATTGTACCCCATTAATGATGGTGTCAATTTTGATCATTTAATTGGGGTGGTGTGTGCCAGACTTTTTCATTTTCAAGTTACTTCTGCACTCCCTTTAAAATTAATAACAATTTTGTGAAAAGTTTCCTGAAGAGAAGAGCTGTTCCTCATCATCCTTTCAATGTATCCACATGTTTATTTCAGTTAGTAGGGGCTTATAGCTTTCTGTTTTTATTCGGAGGGATATAATCTATTAATACAGCTACTTATTTTGGTCCTCAATTATTTCTGATTTGACCAGTAGAAACCCCTTCAAATTGGCTTATGTTTCCTTTTAACATATTACTATATTGTTGGAAACTTCCTTACTTTCTAGAAAAAAAAATAATGATGCTTCAAGATAATGTTGTACTTTCTTTGCTCTGACCCTGAAATCAGCCATTTCTCCAAGGAAGTCTGGTTGTTTTTATTGGAGAATTGTTCATAGAAACCAATATCTGGATATTCAACGTGCTCGATGCCATTAGTCTTCCACTGTTCCCTCTCTATTGGGAAGACACCCCTAGCAGGGGTGTGTGCACAGCTATATATATTTCTATGTCTATATATCTATATTGAAGATAATAAATTCACACTATTATCTTCAGTTCAAATCCAATAACATGGGGTACATTTTGGTTTTCACCATTTCTGTATTTGTAACTTTTTTCTAATAGAGAGAAAACTATATCCCTTTATCCTTCTTAAACCTACTTATGTGTTTAGACCTTCTGTCTAAATCACCACTTTCACTAACATCACCGCTTAGCCCCATTTCTCCACTATGTAGAATCACTACTCAAGCTGGTCCACGGCTGACAACTCCCCTTTTGGACGTCTTTATACCTATATCAAGTTCAAAACCATGTGTTAGGCTGTCCCCTTCTATGGGCCCTCCTCACCCAGCCCAGGCTGCTAGACCCCCTCCTGGGATGCCCTCCATGTGGGAAATCCTCTCATCCAACTCAGGTTCTAACTTTCTAAGGGAAGGGAAGTGTAATTCCAATAGGATATTTAAAAAAATATTAAAATCTAACTACATAAAAAAATGCTAGTTTCCTGAAGACATCCCTTTGCCAGGAGTCTCCAGCTGTTCTCGATTGGACAATTCACTAGGAGGACTCACAGGACTAGATATACATATAGTCACATTCATGACCATGGTTTATTACATGGAAAGACCGTCTACCGAGGACGCTCGTTAAACACTCAGCACCCAGGGTTTTTATCGGGGGCCAGTCATTAGGCAACCTCTGTCGGGCACATACAAACTTTCCAGACTCCCAGAAGGAAAGCAAGTATTCACCATAAAGTATATTGAAAGTATAAACAGTTTAACACAGTGAGCTACTCATCAGTTCTGGAGATGACGAGAACACTCCCAAACTTAAGTGCAGAGATTTTAGTCAAGTCCAACCTTGGACGTAAGTTTTTGAAAGATAGCAGTCAGGCCTGCCTGCTTTGTTAACCCTCTCCTGCAAAATTATTGACCTTTATTTTTCTTTATGTGTAACTTACAGTTTCTTTCACTCATGTCACCATTAAATCAAGATATGGAACATTTCTAGCACATGTCTATCACTCTAATGAGCTGTAACTATTTTTTATCTTCATACAAATGGAATTATATGGTATATACTCTTTTGTGTACTCAACATGATGTCTGTGAGATTCTTTCATATTGTATATGTCAGTTGTTTATTCTTTCTTATTGATATGTAATATTCACTTTAATAAATAAACTACGATTTATGTACACATCCAAGTATAGTTAGTGATTTGAGTTGTTAAAAAAAAACTTGAAAGTTTTTAAGAAGAAAGCTGATGGAACATTTTTGTACAAGTCTTTATTTGGACAGAAGAGGCTGTCATTTGTGTTTCTTTATTACTCCTTTCTTTCTTTCTTTCTTTTGTATTAACAATTATTTTTATTATTCTCTTTCTTTATTCCTCCTATATTAGCTTTCTAGCCATATCTTCTTTTTATGTTTTCTTAAGAGTGTTCAGCTTTGTTCTGGCCGGCAATTGCATTACTGCAGATCACCTTGTTCCTGCTCATGCTTGCTACTAAGCTTTGTAAAAGTCGGTCTATTTCAGTTTTTTCCTTACTCTTAGAGCATAACCTTTACTTTTATGACATGATACCTGTCCCTAGGACTTGGCCTTTCTAGAAGATCAACTGAACTGTGTCATCTACTGTAGTGTCTTCACTCTGGCTAGATTTTAACTGCATCTTCTCTCTGTGCTGGGTGGCCTCTAAAACCTCAGCTCCGATTTTGGGGTTTCCATGCTGTGGCTCCCTTCTCATGTAACCTGCCACCAAATCCTCTCTCTCTGCGGTCCCTGCTTCTTCACCCATGTGAGACTAATGCTTTCTGATGTTTTCTAAATCCTTGGGCAGCACTTTGAAAAATGCCTTCAGGAACAAATCCTTGGTGAAACAGGGCTCACCTCTGTGTTTCCTGGTCTCGGGGATCACAGCCCCCAGTTGGTTTCTTTCCGGTGCTGCCAACACGGCACTGTTGTTTTGTATATTTTGCTCAGCTTTTAGAGTTGTTATTGGTGGAAAAGCAGATCCTATACTAGCTTTTTATTATCATAGCCAAAATTGAAAAAATAAAAATAATTCCTGTTATTCTAATAGACTATTATTTTTAGTCATATTCAAGAGTTGGATATATGTTAACAGTTTTTTGTTTGTTTGAGGGGGGTTGTTTGTTTTTGTTTTTGTGTTTCCTATCATCTCACCTTACACAATTTCTTACTTATGACACAGGACAAAAGATTAAATGTCAGAAATAGTGTCCAAGAAATAGTAGGTAAGAGGAACGTTTGATGTCAGCAGACCAGTGTTCGTCAGATAAACTGAATTTGATTATAACACTGGCAAAGGCACTCAACGTTTTAAATTTTTCAGATCTTGCATTTGTAGCAAACAACATTTCATTCAGTAAGTGATTCCCAACATTCAGCCTTTAGGTTTGCACCTTGCAGTCACTGGGGGAAGCCTGTTCAATTTTTAAAATGCTCCATGCTTTACAAAATACTGGCTTGAATCTTATTTCCCTATAATATGCACTTAATAGTGCTTATTTTAACGTCTGTCGTCACGCAAAGCGAATCTGCCCTTCTGTACTTAGCAGTTCCTAAAGAATGAAGAAGATACCTATCACTGTCACCAACCCTCCTCCCCGCCTGATAAGTAGGCCCATATCTTTAAATCAGTTGTCATTTGCTGGTTATATTTTCTATTATCTTCCTGGCCTGTCTCCTTTGCATGTGCTCCAGTTTT
Organism: Propithecus coquereli; assembly: GCF_000956105.1. Lineage (NCBI taxonomy): Eukaryota > Metazoa > Chordata > Mammalia > Primates > Indriidae > Propithecus > Propithecus coquereli. The sequence goes on from NW_012150842.1 coordinate 619,164, forward strand.
TAGTATTCCTTTTTAATGTTATACCCAGGTATGGTCTGATTAGCAGAGAGGACATTAGGACATTTGCTTGGGTATTCTGAAGACTACTTTTATTAATGAAACAAATACAATATATTTTAGAGTAGTTTCATGGCATAATTTATGCATATTGTTCTTACATTTAACTAGACAATTCAGTAATTATACATTGACTGCTGCCACATTATGGGGCCCAAGTGCCTTTTATAAATTTCTGTGTGTTTTATCTAGTTATTTTTGGTTTCTTACTCCAGCTTTTGATTATATTTTAAATCCCAATTCTGTTATTAATATATTTATCCTTCCCTCTTTACTTCTGCCAACTTCCTGTTGACTGCAAAAGTTTTACCAGCAATGTTTATCTAAAAGTCATCAGTAAACTACTGCATAATGTGTTCACGAAAATAATGGATGGCAACCCACCAGACTTATTGATCAGTATTATTGTTATTAATTAAAATAATAGCATGATGAGAGCTACTATTTATTCAGATCTCACTCTGTCAGGCATTATGTTTGTTCATATCTTATTTGTTCATGTTCAATAGAAAATATTATTCAATTACTTCTATATACATTCTTGTAGCAACTCTACAAAACATGCATTGTTGCTGAACTTTATACATGATTTACTTGAAAGGTTGAGTTTCTAAGCTAATAAGTGTAGGAGCCAGAATTTGAACCCTGTTAGCATTCTCTAAAATTCATCCTTACATCATTATTTCAAACTGTGTCCCACAAATCATGGACTTTTGATTCTGATTCTTATCATTTAGCCCAATAGTTTTCCAACCCTCGATTGGCATTGAGAATTCTGTGAAACGTGTCTTGAAAGGCACTGATCTGTGCAATATGACTCCACAGACTCCTAAATCATCCTTTCTTAATGTGTTCTGCATGGAACAATAGTCTCCAAGAAACTTCATTGAAAATTAATTCACGTTTTTTTTAAAAAAATTCAAATGATAACTGAGTCGGCAGTCAACAAATCATATTCCTTCCGCTGCGGGTCCTGAAACAATTGAGAAGTAGACATAGGTGTGAAATACAGAGCAAATATCTGCCTTGTAATTGGTAAAACTGGATTGGAAAACCCACCTTGGACCCAAGGCCAAAATTACGCCTCCTACACTTAAACTCTCAGCAGCTGCACAATTTCAGGCTTTGGAGACACAGGGTTGTTTAAGAGAGGTCCTCAGAAGTGTTGAATTTATGATATATAGCAAATTCACCAGTTTTGGAGGTAAATATGTTGATTCATTTAACAAACACTATGTAACAATTACCATTTTACAGATAAGGAATCTGGAGTAAGGTATGCAGAGGTCGAGTTTCTCCTCCCATCCCATAAGTAGTAGAACTAAGATCTAAGAACAGGGCCTGTGGCTCCAAAGTCTGGACTTTAAACCACCATACTCTGCAGGCTGCTATGATCTGGGGGAAAAGAAAAAAAAAAAAAGAGCCCTTTATTTTTGTTTATGTGGGATCTGAGGCTTTTTCACAAATAATGTTTTAATAAATTTGGGATCATAATTATCAGTAAAGAGAAATAACCTTGCAAAGAAAACAGACCAGTTGCAGTAGATCTTAATCACATGGCTGTTAAAACTATCCCTGTGAAATGCTGCTATCAAAAATATGAGAGGTTTATATTTAAAATATGGAAGTGAAAAGTTCTTCCTGTTTATATTTAGTAGTGTATATTTAAAAATTCAATTTAACCAGAAAATATTTATAGGGTAATAGCTTTAAATTCTAGAGAAAAAAAATCCAATGAACAAACCAAATTAAAATAATAAAACTCTATTTGAAGGAAGAGTAAAAGCCAGTATCTATGTGAAAATGTTCAGATATTCTAATTATACCCTGGAGTCTGTCTGGTATGCTAACATAGCCTTGCAAACCAGGATTTCCAAGGTGAGTACCAAATAAAACTGTGATTGACTTTGAGCATAAGAGTCACAACATAGTCTAATTTTTCTCTGTAAATACAGCTCAAACTACATGATGGAGGTAACGTAAATGAATTTAAATAACACAACCTTACAATGTACAATACCATGAACTCCAATGCAGTTTCTGAAGAGTGAAATATTTGTCACTTAAAATTGTCAGTTATTGTATATTTTCAGCCTGAACTAACAGTTGTAGAACATATCCTACATTAATAAAAGAGCTGTATTACTACACTGAAAAAAAAATCATTTTCATAGCAATGTTTATTTCTTCTTGTGTTTCTTTCTCCTTGTGTTTCTCTCTCTCTGTCTCTCTCTCTCTCCATATCTGAATGTGAAGGAGCTCAGGAAATTTCACTCCAAAATATAACAATATAACTCCTTGTTATAAAGAGTATTTTGAATTTCAGCCCCTTAGAGATTAAAAAAGCATTGGAAGCGGCTTTCCCTCTATCTGACCGATCAAAAAAACAACGGGCTTCCCTTCCTCTCCCTGTTATCTCAATATATTGCAGGAAAAAAATGATCAAGAATGCAACCAGACCCGGCCCAAATAATTTTAAACGTAATACCTGTCTCTCAGGTTAACTTACAAGGCAGTCTGTTTCCCCACATCATCCATTCGTTCTCCCAAGTGTCTATTCACCTTCTCTAGTGAAACCGCACTTCATACAAGCCAATAACCAGGTTGGGGAGAGAACTGTGGTAAGGGCCACAAAATAATGATAATAATTAGTCGCTGTTCCCCTGTTTGCTTCTCTGTAATTGCCACTCCGAGCCACACAGCTAGTGGTCATAAAGATTCTTAACTTCTCCCCATAGCTCACGTCTGGAAAGATTCTTAACTTTCTCCATAGACATTAACAACATCACCTTTCTGACACCTACAGGTCGTTTCCAAGCTATCTTCCAGGCCAGACCAGGAAACTGACTCGACTGGAATTGTGACCCCAGGGACAGAAACTACAGAAGAAGGTGATTTCTACACTCCTATCATTTTGCCCCAATAAAAGAACCTAATCCCTCGCCTGCCAAACTACCCTTAAAGACCCTGTCTCCCGAAGTCTCGGAGAGGCGGATTTGGGAGACGGACTTGTCTCCCCGCCCAGCGCCCTGCGGAATGAGACTGTCTCCACCGCAGTCCGCCTGTCTCAGCGCGGTGGCTCATCCCTGTGCAGCGGGCACGACCCGGCTGGGCGGCCACGCTGGCGACCCGGCCCCTGAACGGGATGACCGGTATTCCCCATCGCCCCGCTCTGAAGGACGGGGATAAAAATATCTGAGCTCCGCTGGGATACTGAGCAATCACTCTGTGGTTCTCCCCGTGCGCATGCCCAATGAACTTTTCTCTTATTAACCTGCCTTAACTGTGAGCTGGTATTTCAGTTCGCCCTCAGCTCTACAGTGGCTTTGGTGAAAAAAGGTCTTCTGAATTATTCGTTCCTGATTCTTTGGAGCTTGTTTAGGTTAAAAAAAAAAAAAAGTAAACTGTAATGCCAATTTATTATTGTCTCCATTTTTGTATCTGCTTTCTCAAGAAACACTTTCTTAGTCCAGACATTCTACCTTTAGGAGACTAGTTGGAAAGTTAGGTAAATTAATTCATGCATGTTTGAGAAGTAATTATGGAGTGATGCCTATTTCTTCCAAAGAGAACTGGCGTTTTCATGTGACAATTGAATACTTCAATGTTAAGCAAAAAGTCAGCGCTAATCAAACTCGAATGTACACAAAAATCATCTGGGAAATGTTTTTAAAATGTAGACTCTAGAATACTTTCACCAGATAATTTGACTCAATAGGTCCTAGGACATGGCTTGAGAAGATACATTTCAACATGTTTCCAAGTGACCCTAATGCAATGGCCCAGTAGCCGCACTGTGAGAAAGGCTGTCATACATAAAGGGAGTATTTCTGGCACTGTGCAGGGGGATGATGGTACAGATATTTTTGGCAGTTTTAAATCAAGCATCTTCCTTATCAAAATGATACATGGGAATAACTCAATATTGTCACTGTGAGATAAATTTAACTTTCATATCATGTTGGTTATATAATAGTGTAAGACAAGCCAATATTCAATCAGCCACATCTCTCTATGATACTGGCATTGGATTTCAACTGTTGGATACAAAATAGTTAATGAAATAAGATACTCTATTAGAAAAGATGCATTATCTGTCATTTTGCACTCATGCTCTTTAAATTACCAAAAAAAACCCTCTTTTGTATTGCTAAGTCTCTAATTCTATAAATTATTTATAAAATGAAAGCATTGGAGTTTATTTTCTATGACAATTTTCCACAATTAAAAGTAAATGTTATAAAATATACATATATAGATTTAAAAATATTTAGTAACAGAAGATTTTTCCATGTTAGTTCATTCTCTCAAATGATATTTTCCCTACACAGGTTGAGGTGCGCCTTTTCAAGGTGTCACCAGGATAGGAGCACTACCCCTATCAGTCTTGCAATCTTCTGCTTGTTGTTGCATCACTTTTAAGGTGAATTTTGTATGCCCCTACTTTGCACATAAATGAAAACGTGAAGTTCAGAGCTCTGCTTGGAGGTCAGTAAAACATAATAGACTATATCTGCTTTATTTTTCAGATAGAGCACTGTCTTTGACATACTGTGAAAAGCTTAATGTCTCATATTTTATTTTAAAAAATAAATAGAAAGGAATCAGGGACTTAGGTTTAAAATGTACAACTGAACATTTTTTAGAAAAAACAATCATAAAAGACAATCATATTTAAGATCTGGGGTTACA
>NW_012150842.1:625442-627900 GCF_000956105.1 Propithecus coquereli
AGGATGTGAAGAAATAAAATGTCATAACTACAACTGTTTAATGTTTCATGATTATAAAACATCTATCAGAGTACTACGTGTTTTTGATTGTTTTCTTTTAGCTACCAGAGATTTAAATTTGAGAAGTAATTAAAAAGAAAAATTCAAATAGTCATTCTGGACCATGCTCCTAATTTAATTATTTGCTGGCTCAAATTCATATTGAAGTCAAAGAGATGAAAATGAAAAATTTCCTTCCTTGAGGTAAAAATTTCCAACACAAAATGAAATGCCAAAATATCATATCTAAAAATTATTGTTGTAACTTGAAATCAATTTAATGAAGTATGTAGAGACTGGACAACATGTTATTAAGAGACAAATGAAAACAAATGACTCTCAAATGAAGTGAATTTTCAAGACATATTACTTTTCTTATGAAAAAATAAACATTTAAGAAGTTCAAAACATTATGATAAAACTACTTTGTAAAGGATTTATAAATACATTCTGTTAAATAGGGAGAAAACATAAGAAGCCCAGCTGGAGATGGATCATAAAAATTCACAGGATACTTACTCTGTGCTAGTTAGTCACTGTTCTGTGTCACATTTAAAACTTGAAACTAAAATATGAGTAACCATGATTGTTATCAATTCTATTATACAGATAACACAAGGAAGGCACGGAAATGCGAGGCAACTGGCCCCAGATCTCACAGCTGCTGAAGTGGCTGAACCGTGACATAAACTCAGGGCATCTGGCTCCAGAGTCTGTGCTCTTATCCACCAGGACATACAGTTTCTAATGACCAGGAAGAAACTGAACACCGCTATCAGCAATAGCAATGCATAATTGCAAATGAGTAGACAAGCAAACCAGGATGCATCAGTTTAGTTGTACACAGCAAGCAGTTCATAGACTCAGTAGCAGACTGCTGCCCACTGTTTCTCTTGAATTAGGTCAAACAAGAGTTGAATTTCTAGCTTAAGATGGAGTTGCATCTGTGGGTGTTGCATAACTTTTAATTATAGTGTTGATTAAATCTGCTTCAGACACAAGTCAAGCGGAAGCAGAAACTGTGGGAGAAAGAGGAGAAGGAAGAAGAAAGATAAATGGCATGCTTCATGCCCTCTACATGCCAAATCGATTTTGAAGATTCTGACCTTTAGTGTCTTTGATATTAAAATTTGAGTAAGAATGTGAAGCTTCTGTTAGAAGTTAACTAGAGGACTAGTTGTCTTTATTGATGGAAAGTGTAACAATGAATAAAAATGGAAGGTGGGGATGGGGGGAGCAGGCAAAAAAAAATAGAACTGGCTGTCACCATAGTACGAATTAATTCAATGAACATTTAGTGACCCCTACACGCTAGATCCCTCACCTCGTGCTGCTCATAGTATAATGGTGACGTTATAAATCACAATATTGAAGATTCAAATTTAAAAATAGAAAGGTCTGATGATGGCACATAGGGCACATGGTTCTCTTAGAGCATAAATAGGATGATTACACCTTGTTACCGGACCAGGGAAGGTGGACCTCAGAAAATGGCAGGTGAGTACAGATCTGTGGAATGCGGCATTAACTAGAAGTGGGAAGGAAAGGCGTCCGTGGAAAGGTGGGAGTCTGTTGAATGCTCTGGGGGTGGGTGGACGTGGTGAGGATTTGAAAGACTGACCGGACGATGGAAAGCCAGTGACATCGCAGATGAGGTAAAAGATAAGGCCGGTAAGGTTCAGACTGCGTAGAGCCTACACACTTAATTTCTTAAGAGTTTTATGTATTTTCCGGATATCATAGAAGTCACTGAAATCATTCAAAGAGAGTACGGATGGAGGAGCATCACTGATTTGAGATTTCGAATCGATGGGTCCGGCCTTACTGTGGTGAGCAAAGGGGATGGACGGAAGGATGGACGTGGGCGAAAGTTAGGAGACAGTTTCAGCTGTCTCTGTGGTGGCAATGAAGAGAGTGGGTGGTGGGGGAACAGACAGAAAAAGAAGTATTGATATGGCATTAAAATGTAGATTTTGCCTTTCTGGAGTCTGGCTCTGGTGACTGGATAGACGCTGCTGCTATGCATTGAGACACGGGACAGTGGAACCAAACAGGATTTTTGCCTGTTTTTGTGTTTGCTTTTTGTTTTTATTATTTTGAACACATTAAAAATCTTGGGTGAACATGTTGAATTATCTCTGAGGAGATAAGCAAGCAGATAGATATGCAAGTCTGAAAATATAAAGGTGCGTGTCATCTGCCGGTGGCTGAAAAATGGAAGTTGTGTGTACAGATGGGATTACTGGGAAGTGGTCATGGCGGCCGACAGAAACTCTGCCCTGTGCCTGGAGAAGACCTAATATTTAATATTTGGTTAAGATAAACCAACAAGTCAGGCTGAAATGTTATAATTAAGGATGTAGGAATAAAACCACTTGAAAACCACTTTGCAGAAACTAAGAAGGGAGTGTTTCAAATA
>NW_012150842.1:629480-630953 GCF_000956105.1 Propithecus coquereli
CTCTCACACACTACTCACACTACTCACATACACATACACATATACCCAACTACAAGAAGATGTTAGACTTAAATATATTTTACTTTGAACAAACCATCTTCCAGTTTCTTTTCTGCTGTTTAAAACATGCAATGTCTTGATAATCAAAGATTCTTGTATTCTTCCCTTTAGAAAAAAGCCAAGCTTATGCTTTTGTTTATAAGTAGAGAGCAGTAAATAATTTTTAAAATGAAATACTTTAAAAGAAATGAAGTCATTATCAACCTGCTGAATAAGAAAGCAATTCATATCTTCCTGGACCACAAAGGTCTTCAGAAACAATGAATAACAAGGGTAATTGCCACTGAAGTCATTAGAAAACACATTAAAATGTTTACTCAGGCTTCTTTAAAAACAAAATACAATAACAGTGAGATTTATGTATAATGAGGGATTCCAGTTTATATGTAATATGCCTCTCAGTTCCAAATTTTTTATACCCTCTATGTTCTTTAAAGGTGGGCCTGATACCTGCTGTTTCCAAATTTGAAACTCCAATCCAGTTTTGGACCCCCACACCTTTGCAAAGGAGACACATAGAGAGGACACTGTAGACAAATTCCTACTTTCAAGTAGTAGCTGAGAAAACTCGTAAATGTTTTCCTGCCCTGGTGAGCTGGGTGAAATAACAAGAATGCAATTATAATTATTATTATTATTATTTATTATTGTTGCCAATATTCATTAAGCATTTTTCTTATGATTGGAATTGTGCTAAATGATTTACATGGACTAATTCACTTAATCCCTCCTCAAGAAATAGTAAAGTCATTAAGTATGAAATGTCTGATTTCAAATCAAAAGTGTAGTTTATTAAATCTCCAACAAGAAGCAGTACAATTAATCAAAGTGTGTTTCTAAACTATCAACACAGTTTTGCCATCTTAACAGTATCTTGCTTATGCCAGCAGTGAAGAAGCCTGCAGAGCGAGTGGCAATGAAATTGCAAAAGGCGTTTTCCACAGCTTGTTGAGAATTTTTTCCTTACAAGAAGTTGTCCCAAGCCTGGAAGGAGTGGTAGTCAAGTGGTGCAAAGTCTGGAGAATACGGTGGATGACAGAGAGTTTTCAACTCCAGCTTCTGTAGTTTGAGCAGTGTTGTTTCATGTGGTTAAGTGTTCTCCTGCAAGAGGATTGGCCTGTCTCTATTGACCAATCTCGTCCGCTCAGTTGAAAGTAACCTCATCATTTCATGCAACTGGTTGTAGTAGACATCTGGTGTAATCGATTGACCAGGTTTCATAAAGCTGTAGTGGATAATACCAGTGCTGGACCACCAAACAGACACCATTAGCTTTCTTTGATGGTTATTTGGTTTTAGACTGTGTTTTAGCACTTTATCTTTATCCAGCTAATGTGCCCAATGTTTACAATTGTCAAAAAGAATCCATTTTTATCATATGTAATAATACAGTATAGAAATTGTTCACCTTTA
>NW_012150842.1:632115-633534 GCF_000956105.1 Propithecus coquereli
ATAATTTATGTAGATTCAGACATCTAATATCTCTTGGCTTCTTCTACTTTTCTCATTCATTGCAATAACTATAGCTAAGCCCACCATTGTCTCTTGCTTGAATTTCTTCAACAGCTTTGTAACATCCCTGACTTCTCGTGTAACCTTCCTGTAATCTATTCTGTACGATATATAGCACAAAAATCATGGAATTCCTATGTTTGCAACACTTTGTTGGGCTTGGCTTGTCCTCAGAATGAAATCCAAATTATTTTAACATGGCTCAATATATTTTTTCAATATCAAACTTTTATTTCTTCATCGTCTCTAGCAATCTTTTAGTATTCACCCTCTTGCACTAAATAAGCATTATAGGTTAGTGGCTGAAAGCACAGATTTCCGATTAAACTTCCCAGGTATCAAAGGAAGACTTACCCACTTCTTAGCTCTGTTATATGAACAAAGTACATAATCATTTTTGTTGTTGTTCCACTTAACTTGATTGTAAAATGGGTGTGTGGGTATGTGATGGTGACAATAATTTAATAATTGCACTTACCTAGCAGCATTGCTGTGAGTATTAAATAAGTAAATAATGCCAAGCACAGAAACAAGATAAATATTGCTTTGTAAATATCAGTTTTTTTCTATGTAGTTCTAGTGCCCTATATTTAGTTCTATGAATATGTCATATTCTCTTACATTCATGTAGTTTTGCAATGTCAACCTTGCAAATGTTAACCTTAGAATTTGGCTATAAGTGCTACTTCATCAGGTTATCTCCTATTTTTCTTTCAGATTTCAGTATAAACATTACCACTTCTGGTGAACCTCTGCTTACCTCTCAAGAAAGGATTGGATGGTTCTTCCAAGGGATCTCTTATAATTTTCTGTAAAGTACTCTAACTGTAAGCACCTGTCACAATGTTTTATTATTGACTATTTCTTGTTTATGTGCCTCCCGGCATATAAACTCCTTGAACCCGGAGGCTGTGCCTTGCCTATGGGTATGCATAGCTCTAACCCATTCCTTGTAGCGTGAGCACACTATGGATGATGAGTCTGCTCAAATATCTGCTAAACCCAATCTCAAAGAGAGTTCCCATAAAAGACCATTTGCTAAAAGAGAAAATTCCATATTCAAGCAAGGCCTTTTGATATTGTCTCTCATTCCTGTTGAATAGTAGAGGCTCTACTAGGGGTAGAAGTGGGGCATAACAGACAATGTCAATCCTTATTTCTTCACCTTCGCTCCAGGGTTCGATGCCAGCAAAAGCAATACTAGGTACCAGTTCTCTGGAGGAAGATAAAAGCATCATCAATGATTGATTTGGCTTTTCCCCCAGAACATGTGCCACTCTTTCACTGAATTTAGTTTAGGAACTAGGAGTCCAATGATTAAAATATTGTCTTAAGTGAAAACACTATTTGTAAACAAAG
>NW_012150842.1:646344-646979 GCF_000956105.1 Propithecus coquereli
TTAGAATTGCTTTAGATTTACAGAAAAATTAGACTCAGTGATAGTACTGAGTTCACATATGCTCCACGCTTAGTTTTCCCTATTACTATCTTACATTTTATTATGATGCATTTGCCAAAATTAATAAACCAATATTGCTACACTACTATTAAATGTTTAGTTTATTCAGCTTTTCTTATTTTTTATATAATGTTCTTCTTTTATATAATGTTCCAGAATTCCATAAATATTACCATATCACATCTAAAAGCATTAACTGTCTCATCACTATGTATGATGCTAGATAGATTTTTCATATATACTCTTTAACATGTTGCAGTAGTTTCCTGCTATTCTTAGTTTGCTCAGAGATTTTAGCATGAATTGGTGTTGAATTTCTGTCAAATGCTTTTTTTGTATTTAGTAATATGACCATATATGATTTTCCTTCTTTAGCTTATTTCTGTGGTGGATTATGTTGAATGATTTTAAAATGTTGAACCAGCCTTGCATGCCTGGAATAAAATCCATTTAGTCTTGGATAACTCTTGTAATATAGTGTTGGATTCTCTTTGCTATTATTTTGTTCAGAAATTTTGCATCTATGTTCACAAAAAAATATTAGCCTATAGTTTTATTTTTTTATAATATTTTTC
>NW_012150842.1:647029-649689 GCF_000956105.1 Propithecus coquereli
AACAGAATTAATTTAAATATAGAATGCCTCTTGAACCCAAAAACCATTTTCATTAATGACTTCTAAATAACAGTTAGATTAACAGGCAAACACTTAATTACTGTCTCCTTTTTTAATCAGGCAAGCAATTCTAATACAAACCGACAAGGCATTTATTTAGGAAGCAACTTACTTTAAATAGTCACTGACAGTTCCAAAGGTTTTCTTTTAAGCCTATGAAATGTATACTACAGATAAAAAGCAAACAATAAATTTGAATAACAATTTTTTAAAAACTTAGTTTCCATTACTTTCTATTTCCAAATTTTAAAAGTTCCATTGTAGATTGTAGAAATCTGAGGAAATGATATGAATCACAGCAGAAGGATCTGCCTAAGGAAATCCGACTTCCCAATAGGTCTCAAAAAGTGAAAGTTAATTCAGGAATTTATCACAACTCAGGATCTAGCCTTCAGCTTTTTCCTCTCTGAAAGTTGAATCATTAATATGTTGATATATTGGCTCAATCTCTCAAGGCAGGTTCCGCAATATCCAAGCACACAGAGATTGTGGCAAAAACTTAGAATGCCAATAACAGATTTTAATGCTACGAAGCTAACATATGAACATGATACTAGTAGCGTTCCTTGGCCAACAATTTTTATCCCTTTAAGTAAGCCTTATGGGATATTTGGAACAAGATGTACCAGTTATATGATTTAAAATTTTACTAGAATCAGGCTAAGTGGCAACAATAATTGTATCAACAGAGATAACAGGACTTGACTGACTATATACATGTTTAGAACTTTCACAAATACAAACGTTTTGACAGATTAATAATTATCTCCATGTTTCAAATATTTAATATGGTATGGGAGGTTTCAAGATACTATTTTATAAAAGCAGTATTACCAAGTAAAATCAATGTACATAAAATGAGCTACACTAACAAGTGTAATAGACATTTGTCATGTTTATGGTTGCCTATCATCTCAAACATTCTCCTACTTTTTGAACAAATTCCCACATAACAGTATTGCTTCTCAAGGTGGAAATCAGAATTAATTAGCTTAGGCTTTCTTACTAGAAATGATCTATGTCCTATGCTTCTCCAAGGAGATAGCCCGACACGAGACTCCATTTACAGGGGACTACATGAGGAAGCTGATGGGTATGAAATCTATTATTGGGAACATGCGTGTTAGAAGCTCTTAAAGAACAGTAGTACTGCAGCTCCTGGAGTCTAGCTCCTCATTAATGCCGGTGATTATTTCTCTTGACAATACAGATCTCAGAGGGTACAATTGTCCCTACAACAGTGGCACTCCCTGTGCAGTCGAAAATCTGCATATAACATTCGTTTCCCCGAAACTCAACTACTGATAGCCTACTGCGACTAGAAGCCTTACCAATAACATAAACAGTCAATTAACACACATTTTATATGTTATATGTATGATATACCATATACTTACAATAAAGTAAGCTAAAGAAAATGTTATTAAGAAAATCATAAGGAAGGGAAAATATGTTTACTAATCATTAAGTAAAAACAGATCATCACAAATGCCTTCGTTCTCGTGGTCTTCACGTTGAGTAGGCTGAGGAGGATGAAGAGGAGGGCTTGGCCTCGCTGTCTCGGGGGTGCAGGGGCAGCAAGAAGTGGAGGAGATGGAAGGGGAGGCAGGGGAGGCAGGCACATTCAGTGTAACTTTTACTGAAAAAAGTCCACTTGTAAATGGACCAGTGCAGTTCAAACCCGTATTGATCAAGGGTCAGCTGCAGTTGTATGCTGTTTCCAGGTACACAGCTTCCAGCTTCATTTTCGGATTTCTCTGAAGATTTTATGAACTGCCTAATATATTTCTGTCTATGCTTTTCAAAGTGAATTCTGTTGTTTGCAACTAAGAATCCTGACTGACATCAAAGTTACACCAATTTTGAAACTATTATTCATTTTTTCCCTAAATTTTCAACATGAGTTGTCTGACTCTGAAATCTGTGTATGTGTGTATAATTATTGTGTGTATAATTATGTGTGTATAATCATCCTATGGAAATAAATCAGTGTTCACTGTCTTCAAAAATCTGATATGTTTAACAAGGTTTCATTGACAAATACCCTGCGAAAATATCTGTGGTAGTTAGTGTGGCTTATTATTAATAGATTCAATGGCTTTGCTTCACAAACTACTCTCATGGTTCTCAGGCTGCTCAGGCTGATTTTCTATATGTGGTGCTTGCAATAGGTTTATATATATGTATGTGTGAATATATATACAGACGTGTGTGTGCGTGTGTGTGTGTGTGTGTGTGTGTGTATACATACTCTCTTTGCCTCTTTTCATTTTCTATCTGAAATAAATATGGCTTCTGCTGTGTAAGGATATTTCTAGTCATCCAAATACTATATTTTGAAAAGCCATATGTGTTGAAATTTCATTTAGATGTGATGAAGTGACAGTTCTGTAAAGATTTAAGTTTCTAGAAAACTTAAATTCACAAGAAACTCCTTCAGAATCCCCACAAAGTCTTTTATCTATTGTTTTCTTTTCTGTCAAAGCTTTTTATTCCACAATAGCTTCATTCATAATAATAATTTTAGAAAACCTTTAACAATCATGTAACAAATATTGAACAGTATTATTGTAAGAATTTTTGTTATATATATATATTTC
>NW_012150842.1:661754-663873 GCF_000956105.1 Propithecus coquereli
TTGTTGTTCATTATTTAATGCCTTTCCTAGTAAAAAAAAAATTAAATTATTTGTATAAATTTCAACTCTTATCTTCACATTATCCAATGACAGTTTTAAATGCAGACACGGAGCTTTTAACTCATATGTGGAGTTGCCAAATTCACATAATTTGCTTAGGCACACATATATATGTTATTACTACAACAGAGGAAACGGTAAAAATCTAACTAAAGTCTTTTGTATTTTAATTTTTAATACACATTCTACTAAAACAAATTAGAAAATTTTACTCTAAAATATGGCATTTTGACATACTGGATTGACTGACGAAAGCTCAACATCTCTCCTTGCCCCCACCACGAGCCTGGATTCTCCCCAAATCACAGAAGTGTTTTTATCTGCCTGAGATCCAGACCCACTTAGGAGAACAATCGCCCTTTTCTTCCCCTCCCTGTAAGGCCGCAGTGACCACACTTGAACAGGCTCTTTAAGAAGATAACGTCCTATCTCTTAGACTGATTTAAACGGGAACTATTCAGCAGTTAGTCTTTATTGCCCATCCGTTCACCCTCCCTGCTTGTCCTCTGTTGCCCCTGGACAGGATTCCTCCTTTCCCTCCCCCATGACCCATTTCACCTGAAACCCGCAGGGCCTTCCGAACCCTGCTGGGGAGCTGCAGCCTCGTTTTCTGTGGGCTCCTCTGCATACACACAGGATAAATGTGGTGCATTTTCTCTTATTAATCTGCTTTACTGTGAGCTGGTTTTCCAGTGAACTTTCTGAGGGCGAAGGGGAAGTTTTGCCTTCACCCCACACTGCTAGCACTTGCTGCCTTTGATTCAATGATAAGCAGGAAATGACTGAAAGGAAATGGAATTACCTTTCCATTTCTTTCTATGTCGTAATTCTCAGTGTTAGTGGTTGATTAATGCTGAAGAGTAACAAGCAGGAAAGGATATGACAGCTTTCCTTTGTTATTAATGTTTTATTTTATTTTTATTTTCTTTTAGAATACTACATTGCCTTCTTTCTACTTTGAATCAAGTTCTCCTTTGAAGAGCAATTTTCACCTCCTGGGTTGTTGGCGCCTCCATTTATTCAAGCACAGGTACAGTGAAATTGCCCTTTCTAAAATTAATAAAGAGCCGCAGGTGGGAACTGGGTAGGGGCCTGAACTCTGCAAAGGTGTAGGCACAGTGTGTGTGTGTGTGTGTGTGTGTGTGTGTGTGTGTGTGTGTGTGTGTGAGACCAGCCGTGGTTCCCTAGCTTGCTCCCCGGTGATTGCTCACTACTCAGGAGTCAGATAGCTGACGGTCATAAAGATTCTTAGCTTTCTTCGTTGCTCCCGTGATAACATCGCAATTGTGAGACCTAAGGCCAATTTTGGAGACGTCTTCCAGGCCCTGCATTGTAGGGGAACAGCTGACCCACCCAGACCAGTGGCCTATAGGGAGGGACTGACTCAGTTGGTCTTGTGACCCCCACCCAAGAATTGACTCAGCAAAGAAAACAATTTCTGTACCCTTACGATTCCACCCTGAACCCAGCTAATCAGCAGACCCAAATGCCTAGCCCTTTGTCCACCAAACTGTCTTGAAAAACTCTTTCTCCCAAATTCTCAGGGAGATGAATTTCAGAACTTCCTCCTGTCTCCTCACACAGTGCCAGCAATGTTAAACTTTCTTCGCTATGAGCCCTGCTGTCTCAGCGCATTGGCTTCCTCTCCAGCAGCAGGCAATGAACCTGCTAAGGCTGTAACAACAGCACGCTTACCTCGTACTCACTTTGAGTCTGCGGCCGTCCCACACCCTGAGGGGTCATTGGGATTCTGTGTTCATGGGGCGTCTCGAAAGTTACAAGCAGACAGGAAATGATGGGCATGCATACTTCACGTATTTCCTATGTTTACATGCATGCTTCCTTCTCCCGCTGTAGTTCATTTATGAAACACTGTTCCATAGATAAAGCTATTAGGTCTTTCACGATGCTGACAGCATAATATTAAACCAAACATCAGACCCTTCTGAGCAGGGCGGCCTGTGTGCAGGCAGCATAGGTGGCAGGCTCGTGAGCCAGCCATGCACCATTGATCACACGCTTTTGAAACACTTTCCTCTAGTGGCTTTTGGCCCCTCTC
>NW_012150842.1:664242-666839 GCF_000956105.1 Propithecus coquereli
TTGCATATCAGTTTAGGAAGTTCTAGTTGACCTATCTTTAACCTTGTTGGTCTTTCCTTGGCCAGGTCCAGTCTTCTGATAAGCCCATCAGTGGTATTATTCACTTCTGTTATAGCGTTTTTGATTTCTAGCATTTTTCATTAATTCCTTCATAGAGCTTCCATCTCTCTGCTTGCATTACCCTTTTGTTCTTGCATGTTGTCCACTTTTCTAATAGAGCCCTTAAAATATTATTTATAATTATTTTAAATTCCTATCTAATAATTCCAAAATCGGTGTCGCTTGTGAGTCTGTTTCCGATGCTTATTTTGTCTCTTTAGATTATTTCTGGGTTTTGTTTTATTTTTGTTTTGTTCTGTTTTTTGTCTTGTAACTTTTTCATGAAAGCCAAGCATATTGTACTGGGTAATAGGATTGAGGTCAACAGGCCTTTAATGTGAGATGTTATGTTAATTTGGCCAAAAGTTGTCTGTGTCAAGTGTTTGCTACAACTACAGGTGCCTGAAGCTTCAAATTCCTCTGGTTTCTTTGTTTTTGTCTCCCTTGTTGATTTTGTCCTCTAACTTTTACCTAACTACTCATCCCTAGAGAAAGTCTGTATCTTACAGCTGTTTCTACTGTAATCTGCTGTTACTATAATGAAGTCCCATTGGTGTGGTGGGAAGGTGTGGGAGAGATGAAAGCATTCAGTAATTGTAGGATTAGATCTTAGTCTTTTAGGGGACCTATGAACAAGGACCATGTCTGCAACATGACCTTCACAAGCATTTCTCCAGTGCTACAGAATTCCCCCTGCCCCAGGTAAGACAGGACGCAGGAGATTAGAGTGGGAGAAATGTCTTTCCCTTACTGGGATAAGGCACTAGTAAAGTCTTTTGGGGAAGAGGAGCTGTCGTTATGGAGAATGCTGTGTGTATTTCATGATTATTCTTACCTTGTCAGAAAAAAGGTGGGGATCGTTTTCTGATCTTTAGAGAGGAAACTTTCCTGAATGAAAAACCCATGAAAAGGTGGGGGCCTTTCTATGATCATAGTCCCTAGGAGTTTCTCACTCTCATGCTCGTGTCCTACACTCGGCCCCCAGAAATTTGTCGAAATTACTATTTAAATGTTTTTACTAGTTTATTACTCTAGCAGTTCTGCTCCAGAGAAGATTATACCAACTGTGATTCTGAATTCACCTGTCTCGCCAAATTTCCAGATTACGATTTCCTGGGACCTTGGTTCTCGGATGGATTCAAGAGAAGCTGATTTTCAGTATGTTCTACAATTTCTTATTTTAAGGATGAGAGTGAAGCTGTCCAAACTTGCGCATATTAAAATTGAAAATACAAAAATAATTTTTAAAAGTTTATTGCTTTGCCCATCTGTGCTATATAACTGAAAGCAGATTTTTTTTAAAAAAGCACAATGACCTTTTATCTATTCAGACATTTTGTCATTCAAAATATTATTACCAGTTTAGAATTAAAAAAAGAAACTTTTTCAAAATTAATAACTAAGGCACTACTCAGAAATCTGCCTAATACAGAGAGTTTTACAATTGCCAATAAAGATTTATAACTGTTAGGTAGATAGTAAGGGAACCCTGGCTCTCCTAGGGACAAAAGCGGCACCTCACCTTGGTGCCGCCTTGAGCAATTGCCCCACCTGGGGAAGAAAGACAAGGGAGGGGGCCCCATCTTGGTGCTGTCCCACCGGAATCCGGCCCCAGCAATTGCCACACCTGGGGGAGGGAGGAACACCCTGCCAATCTGTGAAAGAATGCAGGGAATTCCCCAGCCAGACAGCCCAGGCACAGTAGGATCTGCAAAGTGGCCGACAGTAAGCTAAAGCTAATTATCATGTCATTAACTGTCCATCAAAGGGGGTCCACGGTGACATCTGGACCACAAGGAGGGCCCAATCCGGACACTATAAAACAGGACCCCAGACCATAACCAGAGGCTCTTGTTGGGGCAGGGGGCCTGTTCGTCCTCTGTGGCCAATGTATCTTTCTCTTGCTTTATAAACCTGTCCTGCTCTTCCTCAATAAACCTCGTTTTTGTGCTTACCTTGCTTTTGGTATGTCTGGTCTTTCTTTGGCTAAGAGCACACCAAGAACTGAGAAAAAGATTGCTAACTCCACATGACTATTCATATGACATTCATTGCCTACATTTTATTTAAACAAATCTTTGTTTATTCATTTATTCACTGATTTTTTTCATTCAACTACTTACATTGTACCTTCTCTTGCTTGGAACTATTCTAGGCACTTGTAATACAGAGGTAAACAAATATCTCTGTATCAAAATATCTATAGCTTTCTTTATACAATACATAGAAATATAAGCACATCTTTCAATTCTTACTTCTCATCTTACGAGGACCTTTCAACAACATTTTACATAGTTTGAGAGCCAGCTACATGGTTTGTATATCCTAGTGCAAAATCAAAATGTAAGACCACTTATTCAAAAAGCAGAAAAAAATTACCTATAAAAGTACTAAAATATAAAGCTGTGTCTTTTATTCTACTCTCTCTCTCTCTCTCTCTTTCTCTCACACTCTCTCCTCACCACGGTGTTTGTTGTTCATTATTTAATGCCTTTCCT
>NW_012150842.1:666889-668824 GCF_000956105.1 Propithecus coquereli
TCTTCTTGGTTTTTTCCTTGGTTTGTCTGGTAGAGGATTATGACGTTATTGACCTTTTCAGAAAACCGTCCTCTCACGTCACTTATTTTCTCTATTGTTTTCATAGATTTTTGTTAATTCTTATTATTCCTTTATTTCTACTTGCTTTAGGTTTAAATTGTTCTTCTTTCTGTAGCTGCCTAAGGTGGAAGCTTAGATTGTTTGTTTTATCTTTCTTTTGTTCTAATATATGCATGTAATGCTATGTTTTCTTCTAAGCACTGCTCTCACCGCATGTTTCACATCTTGTAAATTATATTTTTACTTTCATTTAGTTCAAAATATTTTTAATTCTATGTCTACTTCTTGAAGAATTTATCCCTCCATTATATAATATTCCCCTTCATTTCTGATAATTTTTCTTCTTTTAAAGTCTAATTTATATGAAATCAATATGGCTGTTCCAGCTTTTTAAAATTATTGGTAGGATGGTATATCTTTTTTCATTCCTTTACTTTTACATTATCAAAGTCTTTATATTTAAAGTGGGTTTCTTATTGACAATATATAGTTGTGTTCTTTTTTAATCCACTCTGACAATCTCTGTCTTTTAAATGGTAACATTAGATAAGTAATATTTACTCTGATTATTGATATAATTGGATTCATATTTACCATATTTGTGACTATTTTCTATTAGTTGTATTTATCTTTATTTCCTTCCTCCTTTTTTGCCTTCTTATTTTAATTAAATGTGCTATAAAATTCCATTTTGCATCATCTCTTACCATATCAATTGTGTTTCTTTTTAAAAAATCTTACAGTGGTTGCTTTAGAGTTTCTAGTATGTACTTTTTAAGAAATCTAAGTCCAGGTTGATTTAAGATGTGTAGTGCAGGTATCTTATAACAGAGTAATCCCAATCCTTCCCCAAATCCTTTTGATATAGAAGTATGAATGTCATTCACTTTACTTATCCATGTGCTAAAATCATCCAATACATTTCTATTATTATTACTTTAAAAGGCATCTTTTTATCTCTTTAAGGTATCTACATATTGCTTTCGATCATTTGATCTAGCAATCCCATTACTGGGCATCTACCCAAAAGAACAAAAGACATTCTATAAAAAAGACACCTGCACCCGAATGTTTATAAGGGCACAATTCACCGTCTCAAAGATGTGGAAACAACACAAGTGCCCATCAATACATGATTGGATTAATAAAATGTGGTATATGTATACCATGGAGTACTATTCAGCTATAAGAAACAGTGGTGATCTAGCACCTCTTGTATTTTCCTGGATAGAGCCGGAACCCATTCTATTAAGTGAAGTATCCCAAGAATGGAAAAATAAGCACCACATGTACTCACCAGCAAATTGGTTTCACTAATCAACACCTAAGTGCACATATAAGAATAACATTTATTGGGTGCTGAGCAGGCGGGAGGAGGGAGGAGGGGATGGGTATATACATACATAATGAGTGTGATGCGCACCGTCTGGGGGATGGACACGCTTGACGCTCTGACTGGGGGGGAGACGGGGGGGCAAGGGCAACATATGTAAGCTAAACATTTGTACTCCCATAATATGCTGAAATAAAAAAAATAAAAAAATAAAAAAATAAATATTAATTGGTAATGGGTATTTTACCTTCAGTATAAAAAAAAGGCTGTCTTTTAAATCAGTTAAGAATAAGGAAAATAAAATAGTTTACTTACTTTTTTTTATTTCCTAAGGAAAATAAAATAGTTTACTTACTTTCGTTTATTCCTTCCTCAATATTTTTTTTTCTTTACGTAGACCCAAGTTGACCTATATAATTTCCTTCTCCTTGAAGAACTATTTTTTTTTTTTTCGACATTATTTTGCAGGGCAGTTATGCTGGAGAGGAATTCTCTCACTTATTTTTTTTTTGTTCAAAGAAAGTTTTTGTATTTCCTTCACT
>NW_012150842.1:672364-674605 GCF_000956105.1 Propithecus coquereli
AGGAAATGGAATTACCTTTCCATTTCTTTCTATGTCGTAATTCTCAGTGTTAGTGGTTGATTAATGCTGAAGAGTAACAAGCAGGAAAGGATATGACAGCTTTCCTTTGTTATTAATGTTTTATTTTATTTTTATTTTCTTTTAGAATACTACATTGCCTTCTTTCTACTTTGAATCAAGTTCTCCTTTGAAGAGCAATTTTCACCTCCTGGGTTGTTGGCGCCTCCATTTATTCAAGCACAGGTACAGTGAAATTGCCCTTTCTAAAATTAATAAAGAGCCGCAGGTGGGAACTGGGTAGGGGCCTGAACTCTGCAAAGGTGTAGGCACAGTGTGTGTGTGTGTGTGTGTGTGTGTGTGTGTGTGTGTGTGTGTGTGTGAGACCAGCCGTGGTTCCCTAGCTTGCTCCCCGGTGATTGCTCACTACTCAGGAGTCAGATAGCTGACGGTCATAAAGATTCTTAGCTTTCTTCGTTGCTCCCGTGATAACATCGCAATTGTGAGACCTAAGGCCAATTTTGGAGACGTCTTCCAGGCCCTGCATTGTAGGGGAACAGCTGACCCACCCAGACCAGTGGCCTATAGGGAGGGACTGACTCAGTTGGTCTTGTGACCCCCACCCAAGAATTGACTCAGCAAAGAAAACAATTTCTGTACCCTTACGATTCCACCCTGAACCCAGCTAATCAGCAGACCCAAATGCCTAGCCCTTTGTCCACCAAACTGTCTTGAAAAACTCTTTCTCCCAAATTCTCAGGGAGATGAATTTCAGAACTTCCTCCTGTCTCCTCACACAGTGCCAGCAATGTTAAACTTTCTTCGCTATGAGCCCTGCTGTCTCAGCGCATTGGCTTCCTCTCCAGCAGCAGGCAATGAACCTGCTAAGGCTGTAACAACAGCACGCTTTGAGTACTCACTTTGGTCTGCGGCCGTCCCACACCCTGAGGGGTCATTGGGATTCTGTGTTCATGGGGCCTCTCGAAAGTTACAAGCAGACAGGAAATGATGGGCATGCATACTTCACATATTTCCTATGTTTACATGCATGCTTCCTTCTCCCGCTGTAGTTCACTTATGAAACACTGTTCCATAGATAAAGCTATTAGGTCTTTCACGATGCTGACAGCATAATATTAAACCAAACATCAGACCCTTCTGAGCAGGGCGGCCTGTGTGCAGGCAGCATAGGTGGCAGGCTCGTGAGCCAGCCATGCACCATTGATCACACGCTTTTGAAACACTTTCCTCTAGTGGCTTTTGGCCCCTCTCCCCCCTCTTGCATTTCTCCAGCTTCCCGATCTCAGCCTGTTGATGTGTCCGAGCGTCAGTCCCCATGTATCTTCTCTTCTCTGTCTGTTCCCATGCTGTAGGGAATGTCACCAAGTTCCGAAGCTTTGACAAAGCCTATGGCATCTAAATTTATCTATTTGTCCCCAAATTGGCTACCAAACTCCAGACTCATGTGTAAAACTATATGTTCAAACTCTGCCCTACTTCCATGTTCAATAGGCATTTCAAAATTTGTGCGGCCGAAAACAAAATCTTCGTTCCTTTCACAGTCAGCTCTCCTCCGTCCTAGTGAGCCTGGAAACAGCACAGCCACATTCTCGGGCCAAGGCTGCTGGTTTTCTGCTCGAATCACTTTTTCTTTGGGATCACTCGTCAAATCCATCAATGAATTCTTTACCTTCAAACTACTGCCCACTCCGAATACATGTTTACCACTGCCACCACCACTGCTAATACTTTATCTTAAGCCACTAACATCTCACATCTCAACTGCTGTAAAACCCTCCTAACTGGGCTCCAAGGTTCATCCCCTAACTTCTTAAAGTCTATTTTCCAATCAGCAGCCAAAGCAATTCTGTTAATAAATAAATCATATAAGTTTACTCTTCTTCCCTGAACATCCAGTGGCTGTTTTTGTAACAAATCCATAATCCTTGGAAAGTTCTACAGGATCCTACCTGTTCTGGCTCTTCTTCCAGTCCACCTCTATGCCCTCGCTCTGCTTCAGCTTTACTGGCCTCTGGTGTTGCCCAGACGTCTGATGAAGCTGAAGTTGCTCACGTAGATCCTTTCTAAGACCCTGCGTGGGGCCTGGATAACATGCACACATGACCAAAAAAAAAAAAAAAGATCTTTTACTACAATTATTTAGGGCTGTTGCCTTTTTATCACACCCTTTTACAAATTTGCTCCTGTCCCGCTCCTGATAATACAGAGAACTCAGGACATAGT
>NW_012150842.1:677912-679196 GCF_000956105.1 Propithecus coquereli
AAAGCAGGGTTTAGAGTAACTGATTTCCACGCACTTTCTCAGGGGATCTTTCTTTTGCAGAATGAAGCAATTTGCAGATACTCAAAAGGTTGCTATTGTAGACAGCTAATATTTTATAACAATACTACTCTTAGTGTGTAGTATTCTTTGATATCTAATATTTGGTAACAATAAAAGCTAGTGTGTAATTCTATTCTTATTTGCTTATTAAAGTAAGATAATGCAAGTTTAAATACAGGTTCTTTTGTTTCACTAGCTGTGTGAACTTGGGCAGTTTGCTTGACATCACCAATGTTTATTTCCCTTGTCTATAAATTAATCTTAATAGTCACACTTTTCTTAAAGAATCGTAAGGAAGACAGGAGATTATCAATTTGAAGCACTTAATATAGGACTTTATAGATGGTAAATTCTCAAACTATTGAGATATCACCCAGTAAAATTTAACTTTGATATCCAAGGAAAGGGATTTATTTGTCACCTGTCCCTGTATATCTATACATATATCTGATCATAAGGAGATGTGAAATTTTTCTGCCCTAGGGAGTGATCAAAGCAAGAATGCTTGCAGAGAAAGCACTCCCTGGATTTCGGATGTTCTATTTTACATCTCAGAGAGGGACGGGTGCAGTGTGATTCTTTGGGGGGAACCCACAAGATTTGGGCTATATTTTGTTTGTTGAATAAAATGGGGATAGGCTTGTATCAGTTGATGAAGAATGGAAAGTAACCAGTACATTATGGTGCCTCTACTAATCTTATAAATCACTACACCTGATGCGTGCACACACACACACACACACACACACACACACACACACATCTTATTTGGGGTGGGGTGTTTAAAAATTGCATGTAATTTAAGATAAAAGTGACAGTGTTAAGTGAGAGATTCATCTCCTATGTTATTTTATATTATTTATTTCTGTAAAGTCTAGATAAATGGATGTGACTCCATCCTGTACATCTGGAAGGCCAGATTGTAGATCTGTTTTCTGATACTACCTTCTACGTGGCTCTCTCAAGGGGCAATGGCTTTCTCTCCTACGTCACTCACCCACTGGGGCTGGCACGAAGCAAGAGCCCACCTTGCTTCTCATTGCCGCGTTATCACATGCCCCCCCATTCTCCCTTTATGTGTACAGCACAGAAGAAGCTTGAGACGTGGCATCGTATCACTCATTTACTATCCTTGCTGCAGGTGTCTCCGTGGATGCTTGAGTAATTCCCCCGCCATCCTACATTTTAAACCCAGCTACTGTCATTTTCTCCAACACGTCTTTT
>NW_012150842.1:679341-680509 GCF_000956105.1 Propithecus coquereli
TGGCTCCATGCTTTGCTTTATATAAACTGGATTTACAGTCGCCCCACACTGGGGCCCTCTACCACTCCTCAGTGAAGACCAAGTCAAAATGTCAACTCTCCCTCCTACCACCTGCTGGTCATCCTCTCTCTTTTTTCCTAACTGATACATTTATCCTGGCACTTAATCATTCTCCACAGAATGCAAGGGCAATGAGAGTGGTCCATGGCCTGTTTTAATGACAGCTGTAACTCCCCATCCTAGAGTACGGCCTGGCTTTTGATCCATTAAGAAAAGTGAATCTGGAACATAAGACATTGTGTTGCATATTACACCGTTGTAAATACAGTCTGTATGTGTGTGCACAGAGATTAATAAACAGACAGTCCTCGACTTACAATTGCTTGACTTACAAGTTCTCGATCTTACCATGATATGGATGTGGTACTCGTTCAGTAGAAAACTTGAGTGTCCCTATAGCCATTCTGTTTTTCACTTTTGGTACAGTATTCAATAAATTACATGAGACATTCAACACCTCATTATAAAATAGGCTCTGAGTTAGATGATTTTGCCCAATTGGAGGCTAATGTAAGTGTTGTGAGCATGTTTAAGATATGCTAGGCTAAGCTATAATGTTTGGTATGTTAGGTGTAATAAATGCATTTTTGACTTATGACATGTTCAACTTACAATGGGTTTATTGGGATGTAGCTCCACTGTAAGTTGAGGAGCATCCATATATCCTTTTTTAAAATTTTTATACTACCACATATAAAATAGAATTTACAGTAGAATTACAATATAGGAAACTATTACTAGTATTTGGCAAAAGTTCTGAAATATAATTAAGCAACTGTATATTACACAACTATTAGTCATAAAACGCTGTATTAGGCCTTTATTTAAATGTGAGGAAAATGAAAGATTTTACAAGATCTGTACCCTAAACATTTACAGTATAATATGGGAGACAAAGGCATACATACCCACTCCACACAGAATTCAACTAATTGTGTATTGCAGTAAAATTAATAAAATAAGGAGAAATACAGTAAATTTTTATAATAACTTGGAGAAAAAGGAGAGTCAGTTTCAGGCCCTTGAATCCCTTTATTGCACTTATGTGATTTGGAATTTGTTTTATTCAGCCAGAGTTTATTTCTTAATATAATTAAGTTCTATCTAG
>NW_012150842.1:682019-687291 GCF_000956105.1 Propithecus coquereli
TCCTTGCTGCAGGTGTCTCCGTGGATGCTTGAGTAATTCCCCCGCCATCCTACATTTTAAACCCAGCTACTGTCATTTTCTCCAACACGTCTTTTTTCTGAGTGATTTAAATGTCTTCAGGATGATACTCCCAATTTCCTGGACACACTAAGAGTAGAGTGATAAGAGCATTCTCCCTCAGGTAGAGGGAGTAAAGGGTAAATTGTCTGTGGAGGATTTGAAACAATAATAAAACTGAGTAAATTTGGTCTGCTTGTTATTATTACCATGTGATACATTTCCAAGCAATGTCAGTTCCAAAATCTTTTCATGGCCTACATTCTAATCAATTGTGGTTACAGTTAGTTTTAAAATGTAATCTGTATTTAGCTTTAAATTCCCATCGTTTTATTAATTTTCTTTAATAAGCATTTTAATGCACATGGAAGCTAATTAAGAGAACTCCTGTTTATGTATAGTTGGCCCCTACACATTTAGATTTGGTTCCATGTGTTCATTTTAAAAGAAAGTTCATAACGTTTTGGGATTTTGGGGAATTGTGTTCTCCCAGTATTAACACAGTCAGCAATTGTACATGAAACTTCAATAAAAGAAAAATTTAAGCAACCGTGTGTGTGTTTGTCTGATTATTATTTCCATGTTTTTTATGGTTATCACTCAAAATAATGTTGGTGCATGAAGGGGGGTATTAGAAATCCTCTGGCTGGTGTTAAATATTCTAGGTACATCACAACTTGGACTCCTCCGCTCAACTCCTCAAGATATTTTTTTCCTCCATCTAACTCAGCATCCTTCAAGGCACAGACTGGACATTTTTCTGACCGATAACAGCCATCCTTCATAATTGTACTCGCAGGCATTTATTTCCTAAAAACACCTCTTATCTTTCAGGGTTATTCTCACTAGTAAAATTACTACGTAATTTTCTGTTCCCTTCAATACAGATAATCTATTGAACATAATCACTTTGTTCTGGGTCTTTTCCTCACTTTTAAAACTTGCTTTTTCATCCAGATTTGATTCAAAGGTCTATCATTTAGTTACTCCCTTGCATACACACTCAATGCTTTGTCTCTCTCTATCTATTTTATTCTCCCGTTAAAAGTAAATGCTGTTAAATTCAACTCTATGCATCCCTTTGGGCACCTGAACTTTCTGGAGAAACACGTTAGGATACTGACAACTCTTGCTTTAATTAATGACTATTGTTTCAGCTTTACTGCTTGTCCCTAGGTCATTCAATAGACCCACTCTGTTAGAATTCTCTCCTTTTTTTTTTGACTTCTTTCTCCACCAACCTTCAAAATCCCCTTCCCAATTTTCCCTCTGAACACTTTTCTTCCTTATTTCCTTGAGAAAATTGTGCAAATCACATTCCATAAATTACCATCGTAATATCTCTCCACGTATCTGCAACTGTAAACATACACTCCGCCTCTTCTTCTGTTACCATAAATGAGCTGTGCATATTCCAAGCGATGTCCGTCCCTCTGCTTATGCACCAGACCCTGTCCTCTTCCACCTGTCTCAGGGAAGTCCATCCAACAATTCTCCCATCTCTGTCCTGTATCATATACTGACTTTTCTGCTGAACTATGCCCATCACTATCACTCCTGCTGACATATTGTTTGAAAAAATATCTTCCTTAAACCTGCGTTTGCTTAAAACTACCATCCCGTGTCTCTGCCCATCTCATAGCAAATCACCTTAAAGATTTTCTGGTCTGTGTGCAATGGTTCACATGTCTAATTCCAGCACTTTGGGAGGTTGAGGCAACAGAATGGCTTAAGGTAGGAGTTGGGGACCAGACTGGGCAACATAGCAAGACTCCATCTCTACAAAAAATAAAAAAATAAACTAGGCATAGCATCATGCACCTGTAGTCCTAGCCACTCAGGAGGCTGAAGCAGACAGAAGTAGTCCAGGAGTTCAAGGCTGCAGTGAACTGTGATCACGCCACTGCACTCTAGCCTGGGCAACAAAGCGAGACCCTGTCTCAAGAAAAGAAATGTTTTTTTTCTATATTTGTATTCTCCAATTTTTCTATTCTCCTATTTTCTTGAACTCATTAAATTAGTCTTTGATGTCTACCACTTAGCAATGAGCCAACTTTTGTGGTGGCCGGAGTGACTTCCGTGTTGCTTTTGTCAGTTCTCCGACATCATCTTACACAATTATTGACTGCTTCCTCTTTTAAATATTTTCTTCACTCGGTCCTGGAACTCCGCTCTACCCCACTTTCTACATTGTTCTTTCTGGTCCTCTTTGTGGATCCCGGTTTTCTCACAGATATCCACAATGCAGACTCATGCTGAGTATTCAGGCCTGGCAGCTCTTCTCTGTTCCCTTTATAAAGTCATCCCTTGTTCTCTCTACAGCATCATTCAGTCTCATTATTTTATAAACAATCACCCCACTGGGGACTTGTAAATACGTATCTGCAGTCTAGGTCTCTGTCTTGAAGACTCTGCAGCCTATCTGATGTCTCCACATATGTATCTAGTAGACACATGCACCAAACACAGCCAGAACCAGCGTCTTGACTTTTTTTAAAAATTAAAACCAGCTGCTCTTGCAATATTCCCCATCTCAGTAAATGAAAATCTTATCCTTTGAGCTTTTCCAAGCTAAAAATTTGTAGTGAAATTTTTTTCACAGCCCATATCCAATTAATTACCAAAGCCTATCAGTTGTACCTTAAAATTCCCGCCCCTCCCCAGAACTCCCTGGCTACTAACCTGATCCAAGCAACCATAATTTCTCACCTGAATTTTCTTCAATTCCTCATAACTAATCCCTCTGCTTTTGTTTTATTCCCACCCATGTGCCTGATGTTCTCAGTGTAGACTTTTAAAATGTAGATCTAATCACATCACTTCCACGCTCAAAGCTCTTAATGATTTCACACTGCACTCTGAGCCACAGCCACGCTCATTCAGGGGCCACCAGGGCCACGCAGTTTAGACCCACTGCCACGCCCACGGCTGCCTCTTCTCTTACTCTCCCAGCTACTCATGCTGGCACAGGCACGCCTTGCCTATATGCTATTTTCCCAAACACCAAAATATTCCCAACTCAGTGTCTTTGTACTTGATGGTCCCTCTACCTTGATAGCTCTTCCCACAACTATCTATATAACTCTAGTACATAGTTACATTGCAGAAATACTAATGTCCCTGATGACAGACTGCTGGGAGAAGAAATATTAATGAACCTGATCATTGGGTGATGGGAGAAACCCATTTAAAGTATTACTTCAAGGGTATATGTATCTTTTAGCTTTGTAAAATTCAAACTATTCTGAATTCTGAAACACATCTTGCCCTAAAAGGATACAGATGGATATTTTGAAGCTGTATAAGGATTGTACACCCAATACCATATACATTCTCGTTTATGGAAAATTTAAGGTTTTTTCCAAGGGTAGTTCTTACTAAAGACTTTTTTTTTCCCTTAAGGACCGATGATAGAACTTAACCTCTAGGTAAGATGTAATTCTCCTGGACTTTACCCAGATCTTTACCACAATCCTTCAATAGTTGTAATTGTTCTCATTTTCAGAAGACAAAACTGAGACCCAAAATTGTGTAACTAGCTCAAAATAACAGAGCTTAAGAAAAAAACCTGAGAATACAAAACAAGATAAAACTTGTTCCTGTGTTACTGATCTTTTCATTTCTCAAAACTATTTCTGAAGCAATTATGGAAAATCTAAAATAAGTATAAACTTCTAAGTAAGTAAAATTTGGTCTGAAATCTGTTAATAAAGCATTTTCAATAAAATTAAGGTCACCGTAACTAACGATAACTATTCTTAAAAATTATGGCGAATTTATTGCATGAACAATATGAGGTTTTGAGGGGGCAGATGATGGTTTGTTTTTATGTCTATATAACTAACACTGCACAGAGGGATTCAATGAAAGGTTTGTCTGGCTGAATGAAAGGGATTTGCAATGAAGAATTATATGAGATATTGTCGTTATTCTCAAGGAACATAAAAGCTTGTTAACAGGGAGAGGAGAAAAATACATCAATCATTTGTTTCAGTTGAAGTGATTAGTTTGCCTGCCATGTGACTTCTGGCCCTGTCTTAATTTGCATGTCATATTACCATGATCACCCAAATTATTTATGCAATACATGTGCATTATTTTGCTTATTCTTTCAAATGAATTCATGACTGATTTATTTATGGGTATATTTTATATACTAAAACAAATCCTATCCTGATATTGCTAGTGATTAGTTATTTTAAAGTAAATATTTAAAAATTCTAATTTATCTTCATATGGGCATTGCATATTTAATTTTCTAGATGTGCTTATAAAACATATTTAGCATAAAACTATTCATATGAATTTTTTTGTGATACATTGAATCAAGATTTAGTTCTGAATCACATTGTTTTTCTACTGTTTGGATTAAAATAAATATATGAAATTGTTTCCTCTGCTTAAGTTTTACCTTTATCTGTCTCACAAATTCATTTTTGCACTTTACCTATCCATTTTCACTTCTCCTTGTGAAACTCTCAGTGGCATCGAGAACACTTTATTTCAGATGTGCAACAAGGTAATGCACACCGACTAGTCTTGAAATTCCTAGTTATACCTTCGGAGAAAGTAATATTATAACAAGCAAATTAAAGAGCCATGAGAAAGTAAGAGAAACAAGTTTATGTCAAAGGAATAAATGGCAGCAATTGAAAATGAGCCACCTGTTTCTCATTAAGCACACAAGTGATGTGGCATATAATTCAGTAGCTGAAAAACGTATTTTGCATCCCAGGGTCTTTTGCAATACTAGCCTTTTAGGCTGTCGACAGTGATAGCGAGGGAACAACGTACCATAACAATCTTCTACAGAATCTTCAGCGTACTGCAGAGGCAGTCTTAAAAACAGAAGTCATTTATCAGGTGATTATAGACAATGCTTCCTCTATTTTAATCCTAGGGTTAGCAAAGAAGGACATCAGTAACAGCCACAATTAATAGAGATCATGTCTTCTACACCGTTGCTAGAATAATGGTTCTAACACTTTACCGTGCACCAGTATCACAAACAAGGCTCGGAAAACGAATATTGCCGGTCCCATCCCCAGCTTCTGATTCAGTAGATTTGGGGCAGGACCACAGACTTGGCGCCTGTAGCGGGTTCCCAGGGGCTGCTGACGCTGTTGGTTCAGAGACCACAGTCTGGTAACCACTGTGTCAAGAATTCCTTAAGGAATAGGGAAACAGTTTTCAGAGAGTTGTAAAAAATTACTAT
>NW_012150842.1:688919-693348 GCF_000956105.1 Propithecus coquereli
ATGTTAGTTATATAATAATTTCTTTAATGCTTACAACATATTATTCACTATGCTATGGATATTACATATGAAAAATAAGACTCAATCCCTTGAAGCTCAAGGAGCAGGTGTTGCCAAAACACTACCAACCACAGTTGAAATTTGGTTCTATTTTCATATGGCCCAAGAGCTAGAAATGTGTTATAATTTAATTAGTTATTAAAAATTTTTCAAATGTAACAGAGATACAATGTAGCCTGCAAAGTTTAACATATTGATTACATGGCACATTACTTAAAAAGTTTGCAAACACCTGGCCTGGAGACATATTTTTAAATGATCCATTTTAAAGATCCATTAGAGTACAAGAGGAAAACATTAGAACTTTATGTATATGTGTATGTTCATATAGTATTTTCAATATTTTTGTGTATTCTTTATCATATACATATTGTATTCTTACCAACAGACACTGTGTAATTTTAACTATATATATATATATATATAATGTGCTTCGTCTACTTCTCTTTTGCTAAAAGTGGTATGTGATCTAAAACAGTCACTTAATGATCAAGATGATTTAAACAAAATATGATTAAATATGAAATTATTTGAAACAAAGAAATAAATTGAATGCTTATGATGATAAAGTTTAATAGGAGTACAGAGAAGGCAAAGTTTTTGAGACCTTGAGTTGTCATGTGGTAGAGATAGCCATAAAAATTACAAAGGAAATGATGACTTGTGATATAAAATAAAATTTATTTTATCAATATTAGATTTGAAACTATATTTTCACTCTTTTTTTTTCACTTAGATGAATTCAATTAGGAGTTCCATGAAGAAAAATAGTAAAGAAATACAATCTTTCTGAATACCATTAATTGATAATCAATTAATATCCACAGTCTGATTTTTTTTGAGATTATATCTTGATAGGCCTAGTATGATCTTTCGGGGAGTACTTTTTAACCCAAAGACAGTTTCTATAAATAGTGTTTGCTGATAAAAATCAATATAAAGCTTCTGGAGGGCAATTTAAATCTAAAAAATATGCTTACAAATGCTTCTTGACTTACAGTGGAGTTATGTCTGGATAAACCCATCATAAATTGAAAACGTCATTGTTATATGTTAAATAACATAGCACTTCTATTCACAATAGCCACTGTTTCACAATAGCCAAGCTGTAGAGGCAAACTAAATGTCCATCAACAGATGAATAAATGAAGAAAATATGGTCTCTATATATGATGGAATATTACTTAGCCTTATAAAGAAGGAAATTCTATAATATGCAACAATATGAATGAATCTGGGGGACATTTTGTTAAATGAGGTGAGCAAGTCACAGAAAGACAAATGCTGCGTGATTCCACCTACATGAAGTATGTAAAAGAGTCAATTTTATAGAGTCAATAGTGGAATGGTGGTTGCCAGAGGACGGCTGTGAGGGAAACAGAATTACTAACCATCAGGCATAATGTTCCCATCAGGCCAGATGAATAAGCTCCAGAGATCTGCTGTATAGCAGTGAGCCTACAGTGAACAATAATGTATTGATTGTAAGCTTAAAGATCTGTTGAGAGGGTAGACCTCATGTTACTTGTTCTTCCCACAATAAAATAAAATATATTTTTTAAATGCAGCCTTGAAAAAAATTGCATTTTTTTGTTGAAATGTTTAAAAAGTAACAGTGAATTGAAAAAAAAAATGTATTCTTTGCAAAAACTCTTTAAAGTACATGACTCTATATGTTCTTGTTGTTCAATCTATCTGAAATGCCATCTCCTTGTTGCCATTTCTAAGAATTACAGCATATTCACTGTTAATGCCTAGCGTATTCAGTATGCACTTTCCTAATTTTTACTAGCATGAAATAATCAGTCTCTAAAAATTATAAGCATTGGATATTTGCCTTGCTAACTGTATATATTTAATGACTTATGCCATCATTACTTGAATAGGACTTATATGTACACATTTACCTTCTAAAAGTGCCTGTGCAATACCTTTTGTACAAAAATGGTTAAAAAAATATCTCATTGATGAATTATTGAATGACAGGCAAAATATGGCATTACATTATCCAGATAATTTTTTTCATTTTACTGTGTCACTTGGCACAGGTACATACAGGGTAGAAAAATATAAAATAAATAATTAGAATAATTAGCTCAAGGTCTCAGATGTTAGAAACCATTATGTGTTTATAGAACAACAAAAGTCTGGTAGGAAAACTGGTCATAGTGTTGGGTCGGCAATCTAGTTCTCTGTTCTCGGTGTGCTCTTGGCCAAAGAATGACCAGACACACCAAAGTAAGGCAAGTACAAAGTGATGTTTATTGAGCAAAGTAAGACATGTTTACTACAGACAACGAATGGACCCCCTGTCAAAGGGTCTTGATTATGGTTGGGGGGTCTTGTTTTACAGTGTCTGGATTGGGCCCTGCTTGTGGTTCAGATGTCACCACCAAACTACTTCGATGGACAGTTGGGAGTTATACAACCTGAGTCTTACTATGCATGCAGATCTCCCATGAGCCTCCCTGAAAGCCCACCTAGGGGGTTGAACCACAATGTAGATTTAAGCTAACGATGTGACAATTAGACTTAGGTTGCTCTAGGTCACCTTCCAGATCCTACTGTACCTGTGCTGATTGGCCTGAGGTCTAGGGAATCCTCTGCATTCTTTTGCAGTTGGCGTGCTATGTGCTGATTGGCAGATTGGTAGAGGGTTCCCTCCTCCCCCATGGGTGGCAATTGCTCAGGGTGCTTGCCTTTCACCCCAGGAGGGGCTGGAAGTCCCTCCTTGTCTACCTAACAATGGCATTTACTCAACTGTATTATGTATTTTTCAGGAACTATTTATTTCTATTTTTAGTTATATAATTTGTTGAAGTAAGACTTTCTTTATGATGCTGCATTTAGAGGTTAAATGCACAAAACTTTGAAAAATCATTTTAAGAAATATAAAATTCTACATAAATACAAAACCATAATAGTAAAGGATAGGTACTTATAAAATTAGACACAATTTCTAATATGGCAAAATCACAGTTTCAAATACTTATTAATTTCACAAACTGGAAAGATTGTTTATAACCTTTTTGAAAATAAAAACAATCAATAGTGATTCTTTGCTGCAGTTGTGACTCTGTGCTGCTGAAGAGAATTTGAGATAAAGTTTGTGCTAATGAGGATTAACAATTTAATTGTTCCTGAGCCTCATGTGTTCTCTTCCTCACAACCTATACCTGCAACTTTAGCCAATCTGAACCATTCCTTGTTAATTCTAAGATAGCAAACCCCATAGAATGCCTCTAAAGGAAGCCATTTACATTTGCCAAGTAAAGAAATCCATTTTCAGGATGTT
Source organism: Propithecus coquereli (assembly GCF_000956105.1). Lineage (NCBI taxonomy): Eukaryota > Metazoa > Chordata > Mammalia > Primates > Indriidae > Propithecus > Propithecus coquereli. Next base: position 692,275 of record NW_012150842.1, read on the forward strand.
TCTATATTATGACAGCAAGATTAGTTCAAAAATGAAAAATTCAGACAATCCACCAGCTGTTTCATATACAAAATGCCAAACATCTGGTTCCCCTGACTTTTTTCTCACTGACTTGATTGAAACAGCAGGGTTGATTGTGTTGTGCAAATATAGCCTCAGAGCAGGAAAATTACGGAGTAAAAAATCTTGACTTTATTGTAGACTACTTTAAAATCCCAGATTCAGAGATTCTGAGGCTATAGTGCCAGCTACTTGAACCAGACTGCCTTCTATTGTGTTCACAGTTGACTCAGTAAGATGTTTACAAAAGAACTCCGGAACTGCAAGATAATTTTAATTACCTTAGTTATTAGCATTTCCGTTCCCCAGTGACCTTCAAACCATGCTTTCCCCAAGTCTAGACAAATGTACCAAGGACTGCTAAAGATCTTCATTACAGTCCTTGTTCCATACATAAACCAGTGATATGCCTCAAGAGATGGCCATTTACTCGATAAATATTTGCAGACTGGCATGGATGATATAAGACCCTATCTCACTCTTCCATGTGAATGTGAAATATAATCTGAGGTCATCAAGTCAACTGAGCTGTGATTATTCACATTTGTGACAATATGCTGTTTCCACCACCTGCTATGAATTGCTTATACAACTTACCATCCCACTGGAGAGAAGTTGAAAACCATTAAAATAATAATTAGTACGTTCATAACAAAAGTCAGCAGAGTGTCAGCTATCAATACGAGGGTGGTGGTAGTGGAGTGGTAGAATGAAAAAAACAGCAAACAGAAAGGGGGAGAATAGAAAAACATTAGAGGAAAATGAGAACTAATAGAATTGTTCATACAAAATCAAGACCATGCTTCAGGGGAAATAGCAGAAAAGTGTCCTATGTAAAAATGAGAATCTATTTAAGCATTTTGTCTAGATAGTGAAGATTCTAAGCAACTATGTTTTTTTTTTTCACAATCTAGTGTGTGTTTCTATATGTATATATTTCTACACTAAAAGAGAAAAGCAAGATTAAAGTCATATAGCAATTAAAGACATGACCTTCAGTAGGTAGTATTCATA
>NW_012150842.1:696503-699058 GCF_000956105.1 Propithecus coquereli
AAAAAAAAAATTGAAGACCAGAAAGACAGATATGAGAGAATACAGAGTAGAATTTTCTTGTTCTTATAATGTTTTTTACCTTATTTACCTATGCTAGAAAGTTCTACCTGACCCCAAATTTAAAGCTAATTCACAGAAAAATAACTACTTAAATCTTTTCTTAGCAGATGGCTAAGGGCCCTTCTGTTATGGCTCATGCCAACTAGTATTCTGTTTTACCAAAATCTGCATGCCAAAGTGACTGAAATTTTCTGGTTTCATTCCCAGAATCATTGCTTCTGTCCTCAGAGTAGCTCTGTGCCCTAAAACCCTAGAAAATGATTTCCCTGCTTAATGGCTTTGAAGGCTGTCTTCCCTGCTGCACATCAGCTATTAATGACAAAATCTGTGTTTCTTCTAATCTTATTTAGTTCAGTAAAAATGAGGAGAACGAAAAGTAGAAGGCTGTGGGGCAGGAGAGAAAGAAGAGAGAACTAGTGTAATAAACTCTCATAGCCCGGATCATGAAAATTAGAAAATTTTTAAATTTATATATTTATTAAAATAAAACAAAATGAGGGGAAGGAATATACCTTGTCACGGACCAGTTACAGTGCTAGGTACTTTATTTGTTCATTTTCAATCCTCACACTGTACAATAACTAATATTTACCTCCATTTTACAGATGAGAAAACTATAGTCAAATAGTGCATCATAAATAGTATTTATAACCTTATATGGTATAAGGCATTTCATTTGAATTTTAGGTGGCAAAATGGTACCAACTAAGTAAAGATTGGTGCTGCTCCAATTCCACCTATAAAAATGATAAATATATACAGATTAGTCTTAGATCGCCAATATTCTAAGGTTCAATAAACATACAATATTTAATGATTTCAACTAGACATTGCATTAGCTAAGAATAAACTGAATAAAAATTTATGGGATAAATTATTCCTTTGAATTTTTAAACATTAATTGCATTAGAGGATATAATATTGGGAAGAGGTTTACATTTAAATTTGGGCCATTCTTTCTTCTTTAGTTTGAATCCATTGTATAAGTCTTAATTAGTAGTGTTAAGTAATCTGGCAGAGAACAGAAGATGTTTTCTTTTTTGGTCTAGTTACAATATGGCTTGAAGTTCATTAATACCCTGTTGTATTTCAGAGGCTTATGAAAGCTAAGGCATAATTGCCCTTCTTACTTTTCCCAGGAGAAAAAAAATAAAGAAACAATAGTGGTTATTATAAAATTCATCTTATGAAGTGGGCAGATCATGATTACTTGGATAACTAGGCAGGCTTCTCCTCTGAGGGGATCTATATACTGGTTGACCTTAAGATAGACTATTAACACCAGTCGATTAAAAGAGAACTAAAATCTAGGGACTACTGCACTTGTTTGTGTGGGGTCAAGCACTTTTTCTTCTCATACTTTTCTATATTTGCCTATTTTGTAACAGGATCATGAAGAACATCTTTCAGCCTTTCTTTCCACTCCCTTTATATTCCTCATGGAAGATGACAGAGCTACAGGTTGATTAGGCTACATATCGATGGAGGACGGCGTTGCTTCCTTGAGAGGTGGTGCCCATCCCTGGTGTACTCTCTGCTTGGCCTGCAGCTGACAGGGAGATAGATGGGCCATTCTTTTGGTGCCATCTCTGATAACCAGACTTGGGAAAATGAACACAAATTTACAGAGAAAAAAGTTAAAATCAAGAGGCTTATTTTACAGCTCCTTCCGTATGCCACAGATCATCTCATTTTCTATTGGAACTTTTATTAATAATTCCAAGTTTAAATTTTTGCCTAGTATCCAATACCAAATATTTGCTTAGACTTTGTTTTCCACTTGACTAGAGGTATTTAAATATATATTTCATCATCAAGAAATGGGATATGGGCTCATCAGGAACACCAACAAGGGTATTCTCCAAGGTTTCCATCCGGGTGCGTTGAAGAACAATGTTATTAGAGAGAAATAAGGATGACAACAGGAGAGGTTCATGTGGTGGTAAGGAGAATGTTACAGCCCAATCAGATCCATTGCCCACTGCTCAAGATGAAGCCAATGCATGGAAACAATAGGGATTACAGCAGAGAAAGTGTTTAACATCTTAGGGCATCATGCAAGGAGATAAGAGGAATTTCTCAAATTCATCTCTCTGAGAATTTTGGAGCTGGGCTTTTTAAAGATAGTTTGCTGGATAAAGGGCTAGAGAATTGGATCTGTTCATTGGTTAGGGAATGAACTCATGGGATTGGGAAGCAGAAATTATCTTCTTGTGCTGAGTCAGTTCCCAGGTCACAAGACTGGTTGAGATGGTTCCTTGGTATGGGCCACTGGACTGGTCCACCACAATGAAGTGTCTGGAAGAGATCTCAAAGACCAGCCTTAGGTTTCACAAGGGTGACATTACCTATGGGAGCAACGAAGAAAGCTAAGAATCTTCATGACCATCAGCTATCTGACTCCTGAGTAGTAAGCAATTATAGGAAGGCAAACTAGGGAACAAATGGCTGGTTTTATATATAGTTTATATATAAACTATGCCTATACCTTTATA
>NW_012150842.1:699493-703060 GCF_000956105.1 Propithecus coquereli
TTTATCAAAACTGAGTATAAAACAGTGAGAAAAATAAATTATTCATTTACATGCAGCTTATAATCAGTTTGGCATATAACAAAGAAACAGAAATATAATAATTAGTGGTGGTGAGTAAAATGAAGAAAATACGGCAGATTAAAGGGGGAGAGAGTGAGAGAGATAAAGAGTGGTATTTTATGTGGGAATGCAAAGGTCTCTTATGCTAAAAAGAATTTTGAGCAGAGTTTAGAAGGCAATGAAAGAGTTACGTAGATATCCGGGGAAAAAGTCCACGTAGAAGGGACAGCAAGAACACAGATCTTGCGGTGCTAATTACTGATAAATATTACTTCAAGTCATTTGAAAATACAATTTAGAATTTAGAAGTGTAACGAAAGAATAACACATAGATTTAACATCAGCATGCCCTGGAAAGTATATTGTTAATTTATGTTAATTGTTAATTAAACAAGCACTGTTTACTGGCTCCATTCTCACTACTGTGTATCTGAGAATACAAACATTAGTAAGACTCATTCCACAGTTTTATGATGCGAGAGAGGCAACCAAACAGACATATGTTATTATCTGTTAATATAACACAAACTACCAATCACAATGATAAGCATATGAACAAAAGTTTTGAGAAATCAAGGGGCAACTAACGGGGACAGGCATGGGCAGTGGAAGCTTCTGGGTGAGATCTTGAAGAATATATAGGGACAAGAATTGTTGGTGGCTAGGAGATGAGAAGGGAGTGGCAGGGCATTTGCACACATCTTATCACAGTTTGGTTCCATTAGAAGTATTAATACAGCAGTGAAACAGAGTGGCACGAAGTGAAGCTTAAGGAACAGGTACTGTCTAGATGATGGGCAATCTTGTAGAAAGGAAACGTCTATGTCATGAAGCAGGTAAATACAGATCCTCTAAGAAGTTTTAAAGAAGTTGTAACACTGGTTTGCAGTTTTACAAGAACATGTAGCTAAATGGAATACTGCTCTAAAAGAAGTAGATTGGAATCAAAGGGATTACGGACACAGCTGTGCGTGTGCGGTCTAGAGATCACGAGGACATTTATTTGTCCTCAAAATAGAACTAAAAAGGGGGATACCATTATTTGAAATAGAGAATATAAGATCTTAGTTCTTCATCTGCTTCATATAGTATCAAGTTCAGTGTAAGTGGTCCAAGCACTGAAAAGCCACAAGGAAATACTGGCAAACAAAGAAATTTCCTGCTTGTGTGGAGGCTGCAAACAAATGAGAGCAGTGGAAAAGCACATGCTGTTCTGTAGAGAATGTGGTTTTTTAAATGTTTGCAACTCAGGTGTTGAATGATACCAAAATAATGTAAACTCTTTTTGGTCCATACGTGGTCTACCGCCCCACCGCCATGTCCATGTTTTGCAGAGGTCAAAGGCAAACTTTCTTACTATCTAAGGAAAAGCCTGAAGAAAAAGCTTAAAATCCTACAGAGGCTCCTTACATTAATGCAAGTAGCAGTTTGCTTAGTTGTTGATTTAGAGTCCAGATGAAAAACCTACAAATATTTTTTCCTCTGTATTTAAAAAGAAATTGATGAAAATGTCTATACCTTGGATTTGAATTTTAATTTTGCTAAAACTGATCTGTATGGAAAAGAAAAACCATCAAGTACCTATCTCCAAAGAAAAAAATTTGAGCTACAAGTTTTAACGCTGCAAGGAATCAGCTAATCATGATGCTGGGTCTGTACTCTTTTTATTGTTTTGGTTTGTTTGTTTGTTTGTTTCCGCACTCTGGTTCCAAATTTACACATTTCCCTATAAGGTGATTTACAGGGTATAATTCTGTTTCACATAAAAGGTTTTTTGATGAACATGTGCATGATGTTGGAACAGAAATATATGCTTATCGTAATAAATTCTGATAAAGGCTTTGAAGTAAATGTGTAATTCAGTAAGAGAGTAAGATGGGAACACTAGGAAATCTTTCTTTGAGAATATGAAATTTTTAAGCTGAGGACTGAAATATGAGAAAGATTTAGGATCCTGCAATTAAATAAAGAATATGAAAATTAGAAGAGAGACTTGGACTAGAAATAAATATGTGAATCATTTGAATAAATGATTCAATATTAATGAAATTATGGGAATAAATGAAGCCACCCAAGAATATAAAGCATACACTATGCAAAGTAAGGAGGACAGAGAGCAAAAGCATAGCACTGAGGGACTATAATACTGAAGAAGCATGTGGAGAAAAATGAAATTTTAAGATGTTCATAAAGTAGAAAAAAAAGGAATAAGTGAAAACACTAAAGCTAGAGGAACCGTGTTTCAAACAGATGGTTGTCAGTCAATTCTAACAAATACTGCTGAAAAGTCAAATGTCAAGAAGAGTGAAAAGTATTCATTGTATTTACAAATTCTAAGATCATTGGTAACACTAAGAGAAACAATTTGAGCAGGAAGGTGGTGGGTATAACCATCTGGCATTACATTTAGAAATAAGGAATGCAATTGACAAGTAGATTCAGTGATAAAAGACTGGGTACTAAGCTGCTATGGTCTGAATGTTTCCTTTCCCCCAGCACCCCAAAATTCATAAGTTGAAACCTAACCCTGAAAATGATGGCGTTGAGAGGGAGAGCTTTTGAGAAGTGATTGGGTCATGAAGGCAGTGTCCTCATGAGTCAAACTGATCTTCTTATAGGGAAAGGCCAGGGGAGGTTGTTTGCTTATTCCACCATGTAATGACACAGTGAGAAGGTGTCATCTTATAAGAAAGCAGGATCTCACCAGACACCAAATCTGTTGATGCCTTGATCATGGACTTCCCAGCCTCCAGAACTGTGACAAATAAATATCTGTGGTTTATAAGCTTCCCAGTTTATGGTATTTTGTTACAGAGGCCTGAATGGACTAAGACATAAAGCTTTGTCTACCCCTTCCCCTTTTTAAAGAATTTCTACATCCTCTGCAATACTAGGGAGACTTGGTTTGGAACCACAGTTGTAATTTCAGTGATGTTTCTTTTCTCAGTGCTTCAGGCAGCCAAGGCACAAGTTCATGGTTTGAGGTCCGGTAACTGATAAAAATGGCACACATACAACAAAAGGATGTTTTAAAATACATTTCCACCAGAAGGAATAAAGCATGTAAACATGGCCAAGACAGAGATATAGTCAAGTGTCCACAAGGAGCAGAGCTGACGTCCTGGACAAAATACTCCCGGTACTTGTTTTACACGGCTTCCGCCTCTTCTCAATTCTGAAAGCTCCCTATTTCTTCCCAGGAGTTCTTAGTGTTTCATAAAACAGCCAGAATCTGTCTTTGTTACTTGCAATCAAGAACTCTGGGAAAGATGTTGTTCAAAGGGTATAAAGAATCAGTTATGCCGGACGCATCATTTCTGGAGATTTAAGGCACAGCATGGTGACAATAGTTGATGATAATATGGCGATAATTGAAATTCGCTAGGAGAATAAATCTTAAATGTTCATACCACACACACACACACACACACACACATACACACACACAAGGTGTGAGGTAGTAGATATTTTAATTTCTGGAGATTTAAGGCACAGCATGGTGACAAT
>NW_012150842.1:704450-705558 GCF_000956105.1 Propithecus coquereli
GTATTGAGCAATTGGGAATTAATAGCTTAAGATCTTAGGACATTAGGTCAATTATTTAATATTTTGAAATAAATAGTAAATGTCTCATACTTCTTTAAAAATAACCAGTTTAGTCAACATTCTTGAAAATAAGAATATTGGCCTTTTAAGACCTGACTTAAGCTAAATCTAAAGAATCAGAAAAAAATAGATAATATTTGTGAGGCATTAAGATATGAAGCATTTTAATTTCATAAATTTAAAGGGGAAAATGTACTATGACATATACCTACCTGATTGTAAATATTTACAAGCAGGTTTAAAATAGGTTTAAAAAATAACTTTACAAATCAATTTAAAAATTGTTAAAAATCTATCTGGTTCTTAAATGCTAAAATATCTAGAGTTTTGAATAAATAAATTTTAACTCCCTATCTTTGATTCTTGGGGAGTTCAAGTGCTGTATATGAACATGTTTTATCCATAAATATAGATACATTTAGATAACAGTTATGACTTTCTTATTTTGATTTTGGAGTTACTTGTTCTACTACCTACTGTTTATACAATTAGTTATTTCAAATCCTGAATATAGCTCTGATCTATTTACTTTTATTCATCCCATTTGCCATAACTTTAAACCGTATTCTTAATGTTCTTTGTTAAATCCAGTGCCCCCTTATTCATTTTCTCTCACTGTGGTTAGTATTGACTGAAAATAAAAGTCTGAGAATTTCACTCCTCTGATTGAAATCCTTAAATGTGTAGTTCTATTTATTTTTAAGATAGAGAAAGTTGTGAAACATTGTTGCTCCCACACTACACAAGACAAGAAGCTGAGTAAACTAGAAAAGAGAGATAAAGAAAAGAAAAAGAAAAATTAAAGATTTTTCAAAGTCTTTCAGAGACTTAGAAACTTAAAATCCTAGTAACAAACTTTCTCGGAAGAAAAGAGACCTGTGATAACTTCCATAACTTCCAAAGAGTAAGAGCGATTCGCGCTCGACGGAGGTAAGGAGAAATTGAGAGTAATTTCAAGACGTTTCTAATGGATTCATGTGGCCTGGTATGACGTGTTAGAATCCCAAAGAGCCTGTCTGAGGTGCCCGTCAGCTCTTTCCCGCAGGCT